>NC_036246.1:2904752-2912707 GCF_002742605.1 Olea europaea var. sylvestris
CAAAAGTCCTCGTCATTTTTCTTATTTGAATAATGTTATTTGTAGTTGTTCGCTACAGCAGTCGTCCTACGTGATATACTTGATGGATAGTTATTTGAACATTGATGCATGAGTCAATAAAAAAATTACCATATTAATCTATCAAATAATTACCTGCTACGTGTATGATACGTAGGACGACTGTCGTAATGAGTGACTACGAATAGTATTATTCTTTTTATTTTATGTGTGATCCGTACTCCAAGACCAACTTTGAAATTTCAGTTCACCAAGACCACACACCGGCCCAACTAAAAATATTTAGATAAAGTTCGGTTTTCGTATGCCCTCAGTCATAATTAATTGTTCCAATAGTTATTGAATGTATGTTCATATCTTTGATTGATGACTAAAATTTAAAATATCAAGTTTTGATCAATGAATTTAGGTCTATGTCGTCGATTGCTAACTGAAGTTTTAAATGTCGAGTTTTTGGCCACTAAACCTTAGAAAATTTGTACATTACTCACTAATATAAATATTGAACTTTAAAAAATATCGAGTTTAAGTGAGTACTGTACAATATTTTTCAAAGTTTAGTGGTCAAAACTCGACATTTTAAACTCCAGTGAGTAATCGAAAACATGAACCTATGTTTAATTATCAAAACTCAATATTTTAAATTCCAATGACCAATCAAAGAAATACATCTAAGTTCAGTAATCATTGAAACAAAAATAATTCTAGTGGTATATAATTTTTTGTACTTAAGGGTGTTCACCCTCTCAAATGGATGGACCTCACTCGAATATTTTATTCAAAATGGGCTCCATCCATGTGAGAGAGTGGAATCTTAGCCCCTGTTTGAGCCCTATTAATTTTCATTACATTACATTTCATTTTTTTCATTTTAATTTTCAACCACACAACTTTCTATAAAATAATATTACACGTATATCGAAAATTTTTCTTTTTTTTTCTATCACTCGTTTTTCAAAAACATACTATTCCACCCATTACATTTTCCACGTAATGGGGCCAAACAGGGGCTTATATACCACTAGATTGTTGAAACAATTAGCTCTGGTGAGTCACCATCAACATATACACACATGCATACTTGTAGTTGACACCTTTCCATTCATCATCAATTCGTAGAGAAAAGGGATAGGTTACGGGGATATATACGGTTTATTATTCATCGATCGGTGAAATTTAATCCAGGGTTTCGTATCTACGGCGAACCCTAAAAACCCCAATCGTCATGGACTCCTTGTTTGGCACTTCCTTCAACATCTTTGAAATCTACCGCCAGTATTGCGGTACTCTCTCAATTTCTCTCTTGTTTATTTAGATTTAAGTTATCGACTTTTGGAACGAACATTTTTAATGTTTCTAGTATGGTTTTTTCGCGTAGTTCTTGGATGGTTTTAAGCAAAAGAGAGTAAAATAATCTATTGAGACTGATGGAATTCTATAGTTACGGCATCAAGATTCATTTTTGTGTCGAAATTTTATTTATAAAGTTGGCGTTTTCTGAAATTTGAAGTGTTATATGTGGCTTAGTTAGTTAACCTAGACGTGCTATCAAGAAAGTGTGAATTATTGAGTAATTGCTACCCATGAATTATTGACGACATGTGGATGATTTTCTATTTTGGAAAGTTGTATGGAAAATTGACAAAACCAGAATAAACTTTTGAACAGTTCAAGAATAATATTTATTGATTTCTACCCATTCGTCTTTTTTTTTTTTTTTTTGGTTTCCCTGTAAAGGGAAGTTGTTGTAAGTTTTCGAGAATTTTCTATTTCAGACATTATGTCTGAGGCGCATTCTAGTGTGGGGGAGAGCTACAGTCCAGACGATGAGTCGCAGAAATTGAGATCTTCAAGAGAGGCACTGGCACAGCTATTGACGGTGGTGGAGTCTAGTGTAAATACGGGGTATCAAATTTGCAACAATAATGATTAAAACTATATGCTTGGATGCTGCTTAGATTCTAGCTATTAAGTTGCAAATGAAGTTTGTAATGTCTTCTTGTGATTGTGCACACGACTCTTGTACTTGTTGAATTTTCTTTTATTTTTTATGTTGAGATTGTTATATGCATAGAATATTGTTCTATGGCAGAGCTTGTTTTGTCCTCTTTACTTTCATCAATTGCAAGAAAGGAAAATATATTTTGAAATTTGATGGAATGTTTGACCATAAATGCTTGCAGAAATGATGAAAGAAGGAAAAAAAAACAAGTGCGGCTAAGTGATATTCCTCAGAAGGAAAATAGAAACTTTTACACAAGGGGATAACATCATAAAATTTGTTGCCGGTTCATGATGAGTACATTAAGGCACCGATTGAATGTTATTTAGTATTCTTTCGTTGAAAAAATCAGTCTATTAACTGATAAGATGCTATTTTTGGGTAGTGATGAGAAAAATGTTAGCGCCAGGTTAATGAAAACTGAAAATTATGTTCTATCACAGGGTTTCAATTCTTGAGGAAGCTTACAAGCTCATGTCAAGATTAGACTTGATGGTAAGATAACGCCGTTGAGTTATACATGCCAATTTTAGATTTAAGATTGCTTTTAAAATGTTTTCCAAGGCTTTACATGCTTCTTACTTTCTATAGGCATATTTCTCTGAGTTCTCACGATTCTATGATTTTGTCTTCTTCATATGCCGCGAAAATGGTCAGAAGAGCATCAGTATGTCAATTTTATTTATTTCTATTTCTTCACTCTTATACAGCATATATTGGAGTATAAATCTGATTCTGACCACCAGTACTAAACTCATTTCAGCTGTAAGCAGGGCTGTTATGGCCTGGAGATTAATTTTAGCTGGAAGGTTTCGACTGCTTAATCAATGGTGCAACTTTGTTGAGGTAAATTCAATTCGGCATTTGTTATCGGTTGTTATCAGGGACCAATCGTTGACATTTTAGTTATGCTTTTCTCCTATGAAGATGACTACCGGTTTTTAGATAGAAAAAACTATATATAAATGACGATTAAGTTAATTAGGTATGTTACAATGTTTAAAAAGGCATAAATGGGTGCTAAGGCATTTTTCTTTCGTGAGGTTTTGCAAGTTTTCTTTTGTTATAAAAATACAAAACTAAAATTCTCATTTTTATCAAAAGCTTGGCATGCAACAATCTGCTGTTAAAATAATCTTCACCTTTAAAAGGTGTTAACTGCATAATGCACGCATTGGGAAAGAAGATTAAAAGCCCTAACTGACTATTCATATTAGTTTTACTAAAGAACACATTCACTTAAAGAACCATATGAAGGCATTATTAAAACGAAAAAACCGATAGAAATTGCAAAAAAGAAAAAGAAGCAAAAAATAAGGAAAAATTGATGTTGGAGCTGCTGTGAGCTGCCAATATCTCTGTAGATACTGCTGGCTTTGCTTTTAGTTGTCTTGGGTGGCTGGTGCAGACGTGGAGAGAGAAGAATTGCAGAACTTTTTTTCTTTTGTCCTTCTTTGTTTGAGTGTTGATTTATTATGATACTAAATTAGAATTAGGTGGTGGGCCCACTTACAAGACAACTTTCATTGCGTTTAATACCTATAATAGGAACGCATGTGCTCATGCTCGTTGTGGCATTCACCTCATTTGATTGGTGCATGCGCCTTCCCAAAACACACTAAAAGCGCCTCAATGCAGATTTCTTGCACCTCAAATCGAAGCATGTTTCAGAACCGCCTTTTTGAACTGTGGTCTCTTGATACATCTTAATTAGGACTGCGAAAATCTATGAACAGAGGCCTTCTCATTATTGCATAGAACTTTAGATTTCATGGACTTCAGCTGTAGAATCTTATTCTCTGATTAAGTTAATTAGGTGTGTCACTTGACATAGACTTAATTAGGACGGCAAAAATCCATGAATTGGGGCTTTCTCATCATTACGTAGGAGTTTAGATTTCATGGAGTTATGTTGTGGAATTTTATTTTCATTCTTTACTTTCTTTAATTATGGGAAGTACAAATCTCTTATGTACTGTCTTCTATAGTTTATAGGGAAAATTGCAGCAGAAGCTCCAAACCTTTGAAACATGAACAGACTTTCTCCAAACCTTCGATTTGTTGCAATCGTCACCCCTAACCTTTCCAAACGTTGCAGGTGAAACCCTTTTGGACGGTTTTCATCCAAAATTCTATTAGTTGACCAAAAATTTAACTTTGACCACATTTTTAATATTTTAAAAAGGGGCAAAAGAGTAAATTTTCATGTATCACATTAAATATTAATTAAATTAAAAAATAAAAAACTCCCCTCCCCTCCCCTAGTCTTCTTCCTCCTCCTTACTCAAGAGATACAGAGATGGTGGCCACGATGGAGGTGGAGATGGTGGCGGACAAGAACCTAGCGAGAAATACTTACAAAAGAGATACAAAGAAGATTTATTCAAAGAAGAATGGACCAATAATTCTCAAGGAGAAGGCTCCGATTCACCTTCACACAAGCAATTCAAGGAGAAAAATCTGCAAATTTTATAAAAATCGCAAGAATTGTGTGCATAGGGTTCTTAAACCGTTGGACATTGAATCTGCAGCAACAACTTGACACTTCAGATTGTCAATTTAACATGATTCCCTTCTGGGTGGCCAAAATTAATGGTCCAGTAATCCATCATATTATTAAAGAATTTGTTTGATATAAACACCAGCAAAATTAATTGGCCACCATTTTTCATTCTTTAACTTTTTCTTTTTAAGTATAAACACCACCTAAATCTAGTCAAGTTTTTACCTAAATATAACAGCAGCAGCACTCGTCTCAAACCCTTGGTCGATGTAGAATTTGGGGGTGGAGTTGGGGGTGCGGGTGCGGGGTACGGTGGGAGGAAGAAGACAGGTGGAGATGGTGGCGACGGCAGAGGACAATTGGAAAATTGCATCAGAAGCCATCTCTGTATCTCTTGTGTAAGGAATCTGGGTTTGAGGAAGAAGACTGGGCGGTGGGGTGGGGTGGGGTGGGTTATGGATTTTTTATTTTTCAATTTAATTATTATTTAATGTGATAAATAAAAATGTACTCTTTTACCCCTTTTTAAAATATTAAAAATGTGGTTAAAATTAAATTTTTGGTCAACTAACGGAATTTTGGATGGAAACCGTCCAAAAGGGCTTCACCTGCAACGTTTGAAAATATTAGGGGTGACGGTTGCAACAAATTAAAGGTTTGGGAGAAGTCTTCTAATGTTTCAAAGATTTGGGACTTCTGCTGCAATTTTCCCTAGTTTATATGATAGATTTTGGTGCCTGGTTAAATTCTTCTGTTATTTAGCTCCTATTTGTTATCCTTTAAAACAGAATTCTTTAATTTTTATACTTATTTTCAACCACACGTTCTCACAATAAAATATTTTGTACTAAAAACTTTTCTCTACTTTTTATTCACAGATTCTCCAAAAAAATTACTAATCAAAACATCATTTTTCTTAATAATGGCTATCAAACAAGGGCTTCACTAAGAATGGAAATAGGTGAAAGGTAATTTGTTACAGTGATTGACCAGTCTAGCTGCTGCTTTTGTAGCACAATGATATTTTTTACCTGGTGTCAAAGACAAAGGATGGGTTGATAAAAATAAGTTAATCATACATAAATAAAATTACTGAGTATTGAAGGTGTAAAAAATTATAATATTCATTCTATTTCTGTACAACGACCATATATAGAGTTTTTCTTTTGTTATGTTCTGAACTATTAGACAGTGAATTGAGTTTGGCCTCTTATCTATGTGGTTTAAAACATAGTCGAACAAGAACAAGAAAATGATGGGAATTCTAGTAGAGATATTGCCCTTGTTTGGGCTCTATTTTTAAAAAATCCATTTTTCTTTCTCATCTTTTTAACCACATTCTTCAATAAATCAATATCACATGTAAACTCAAAACTTTTTTCCTTATTTTTTAACAACACATTCTCCAAAAAATTACTACTCCAAAATACATTTTTAACTTGGCCCAAAGAGGGACATTATTTTATTCACTCCAAGTTAAATACTATCTTTACTAGGATTACTATCACTATGTTTTTTGAATTTTATTGCTGTAGTGTGATATGTTTCAAAACTATTGTTGCCAAAGTATGATGATTTGCAAAGTAGTATAAGAATCAAATGTTAGTCATTTCATTTGT
This sequence comes from Olea europaea var. sylvestris, assembly GCF_002742605.1. Lineage (NCBI taxonomy): Eukaryota > Viridiplantae > Streptophyta > Magnoliopsida > Lamiales > Oleaceae > Olea > Olea europaea. The sequence goes on from NC_036246.1 coordinate 2,910,895, forward strand.
TCGTTGCAGTTATCCTACATATGCTAAAATTCATTTTTCTTAATTATTCCCAGAGTAATCAGCGACATAACATTTCCGAGGATACATGGCGACAGGTTTTAGCATTCAGTCGCTGTGTGCATGAAAATCTTGAAGGATATGATCCTGAAGGTAATGTTGCCGCCTATTATGAATAATTTCTATATGAGAAAAACGGATGGTATGATTTGGAGGAAGCCCATCTGGAGTCTTTGTAGTGCCTGATCCAGAACACTTAGAAAGGGCTTCTTGATAACGTGCCTACTTATTTCATTGTTACTGAAGTCTTGAGCACAAAACTATTAATTTTGTGCTTAATCAGGGAACAATCAAATGGGTAAATTATGACCCTAGTCATCATGAGCTTTCTTATATGCTGAAAACTGTTATTTTTATGTTCAACACACAATCCGTATGCATGAAATAGATTTTTCTTGTGTGCAGATGGAGGTTTATTATGTGCTTTTCCCCTCTCCCTGGTGTTTTTACCTGCTTTACTCTTTATGGCCAGCTATTTATTTTATTTTGACATCTGCTGCTTGGTGAGTTCTGTGGGCTTGTTATTATTGGGCATGGGCATTTAAAGCTGTGAAAGCAATGTGTAAACAAAAGAGGTTTTAATGTTGCGTCAATCTATCTTAGAGTTGAATTTGAAAAAATTTCTATATTGTGGGACAGTATATGTGAATTATATTTTTTGGTTATCTCAATAACATAGCAAAGAAAGGCTCGACTTAACTGTATGCTTATTCTTAGGATTGGTTGTTGCTGCTACCTTAAATTTGAATATGAAGTTCTTGGGAGTATGTTTGTTGGTGGTATATAGTGGTAATGGAAATGATGGTAGGAAGTTGGTCAGTGCTTAGAAAGTCCAAGAGTTTCCTGTCATAGTATTCAATGGCTGATAAGCGAATTGACTTCAAATTACTAACAGAAATCAGTGTATTTCACAAGTATTTGTGAATGGAATGATTTCCAAAGAAATATTTATCTAATTTAGCTGTTCTCTGCAGTGTTTCATATGTTATCTAATCAGCTATTTAAACTTTTTTTAGGAGCTTGGCCTGTCTTAATCGATGACTTCGTTGAGCACATGTACAGGTAAACCTGTGTCTCTCAGGAAATTTAATATATGCCTTTTATTTAAAATTAAGCTGCATAGTTTGGTGAGCTAATTTTAGCTGATATATATTGCTCAAGATCAACCAGAGCAGTAAATACTAACACGAGGCTATTAGTAGGGTAATATATGAAACATCTCATGATATAGTTTCTATCGAAACGAATAATGATTACACCACCAAATGCATTTCATTTGCATAATTTTTACTTAGCCAAGGATAAAATTGAAGGCAATCACTGTTAGTCTTCGCAAATGATTGCCATATCATCGCCCATGATGGTGTCAGCCTTGTTGGTTTTATGGCATTACATTGCTGAAGACAATGATTACATGTAATTTGCATTTTATTTAGATATTAAGTGGTTTGTTTGTTTGATATTGATATTTCAGTTAATTTATTTTTCTCGCTTGTCTTTCCCCTCTCTTTGCATCAATATGACATATATAGATGGTATGATGCAGGATCAGGGGATTTAGTGACCCTCCTAGTTTTTTCTGTAACTGTGGTGACTCAGAAGCCCAGCAATGCGATGGTGCAGGCTTGAAAAATTTATACGGTAGTATCTTATAAGTTTTGTTAGTTCTATTTCATGTGAATAAGCATTGGAGAATGGTTGTCCTATTTATGTTCATGCCATTCCCGTGTTCGGACATGATTAAGAGAGAATACAC
>NC_036246.1:2920202-2937107 GCF_002742605.1 Olea europaea var. sylvestris
GAATCAAGTTTATCGAGTCTATCTTCATTGTGACTGTCTGTGACCAAATCTATGTTAATCGGGACTATATTGACTTGGTTATATACAATCAAAAATTAGATTGCTATGGTCACAGATAACATAAGTCAATGAATGTAGTAAAGTTGGAGGTGAAGGTGGTGGTGGTGGTGACTGGTGGTAGATTATAGTACTGGTCTGCAGTGTGTGAAGATCTGTTCGTGGTGATTCTTTGTGGTCAAGTATGTGTTTATTATGAAAGTTGTGACTAATTCTGTATTAATTGTGATCGATTGTAACTTGATTACATACTGTCATAATTAAGATTGATTTGGTCACAAACAGTCACACTGAATACAAATTTGATCACAATTAGTTACATTGAATACAAATTTAGTCACAATTAATCACAGATAACACATGTCAGTGACTTGGTTATATACAATGACTTGAAGATTTTCTGAATGGGTATGGTGGGCGGAGGTGGAATAGGGTATGATGGTTCCATGAGGTGTTCATTTTTGAAAATTTTTTAGGAGATGGAGGTGGGGAGGTGGTTCCGTAGGGTGTGATATGATTTCTCGTTTTTAATTTATGAATTTTTTTTTGGAATGAAGGGATGGGGGTAATGTAGGGAGCAAGGTGGGATCTCCAGAAAGTATTTTCAAGTTTTAAAATTTTTTTACACTTGTGGTGGATAGAGGTGGGCCTATGGTGATGGAGTGGGGAAAGATGAATTAGACTCGAAATGTGATTCATATATGTAGGAGTTATACATTATTCCCATTATTTGAAAACTCATTTTTATAAACACATTTTCAAAAACACATTCATATAATAAAATATTATGTGCATAAACTCAAAAAAATTTCTTACTTTTTAACTACACATTCTCTTAAAAATCACTATTTAAAATATTATTTTTCTCGATTGTCAAACAGGGACTAAGAAAGCAATTCAATACCTTAACTCGTGGCTTGGACTAGGCATTTGGTCTATGGGGGTTGCATTTTGTTACTAGGGGGAGTTTGGTCCGTACACAATAATGTATAAAATTGAACATTACAATATAAAATTTTAGAATGGGCAAATAATGTAGTGACGAAAGCTGTAACTTTGTAGAGTATATATGACATTTTACTACTTTGGACACTTGATGTTCGGTGGTTAGGATGATGGGCACTGATGCGTTGAGGCTAAGGAGTTGACTTGAAATTTTGGAGTAAAGCACTATTTTGGACCACGAGAATGATACCAAATCGAGAGAACTCTGAATATTAGATATTACTTCAAAATAACATGGATCAAGGTTAGCCAGTGAGACTAAAACCTTGAAACTCGGCTATAATGAATGAGGATGGGATAATTGTGCTAGGAATGATGATTCGTGATCATTTAGGTAGTAGGTTACAGTAAATGAAATTGTCTAAATTTTGTTGTAAGTCACGTAAATTCAATTTGAGAGTAGCTGAATGTAATACATGGAGATGGTAATGGTTCGACTCGGCCCTATTGCCCACACGATTGAGGGCCAAGCTCGCCTCGCGAGCCCTTCTTTTTTTCTTTTTTATAGAAAAAACACTCATCATTTATTCGGACTTGAGAACAACAACTTAAATTTTGAGTAGATAAAGTTAAAATTTGTACACAAACAACTTGTTATGTTTATTTTTAATAAAAATTAAAAAAATAGTATTATGAAATAACAAATTTTATTATTATGATTAAATTAAATATCATTTACTTAACAACGTGCAATTTCAACATATTTATCTTGCAGTCAAAAATTAACGTCTTGTCAATTCATCATGCATATTAATGCTTCCAAAATATTTTCTTTTGGTCGGCTTTTGACCTCAGGCAGATCACTATTACTTGTACTAAAAGTAGACTCTAAAACTACAGTGCTAACTGGAGGTGTTAATAAGTCTTTTGCAATTTCAGAAATCACTGAGCATCGTCATTCATACTTTTGTCAGAATTCAATTACTTTTTTTGAACTTTTTAATTGATTTATTATTAGGATTATGATTAAAATAATCAAGTAATTTAGCAGGCAATGCATTTGAATTGCTTCTGATGTTTGATTATATGCTGCATAGATACAACTACTAGAAGAATTTATTGCATCATATCTATATGTGCTAATGCCTTCAAATAAATTTAATACTTCAACACGTCTTCTTCGATATCAGCGAGGGTGGGTGCAAAGGATACCCGACTAATATTTGCATCAATTCATTCAGCACATATTTCATAAATTTCAAATAAAGTTTGTTCTAAATTTCTATATGTGATAGGCGTATTAAAAGTTAAAACTTTTGAAATCTAATCAATTACATATTTAGTACACCATAAATTGTATTGGGATTCACGATATATGCTAAAGGAAATAACATAGCAAGTTTTTTCAATATTTTCTAAATTTTAATTCCATAAAATATATAATTTCACTAAAATCGAAGTCATTTATGTATTTATGAAAAGCTCTTACAATTATATAAAGATGTTCAAGTATCATACAAGTAGTGGGACGTACACTCTAGATAAAATATTTGTAGAGTCATAAAAAATTGTCTAAAATTTTTAAATTTTAAAAGGTAAAAGTCAACCAAATTCATTTAAAATAGCGTCGTCATCATTTTTAATATGTCTATTGTTATAAAATTCAATTATTAAATATTCAAATCCTTCGATTGATTTTAATAATAAGTAAGTGAAATTACATCCATGTCCTATGTCACTAATAAATGTTTTCGTATTCGTCACCATCAAATTCGACACAAAATCCCTGAATGGCTTATTTTCNGTACAAAGTGTCGTAGAAGTAGAATTGGAGGTTGGACTACCAAATTACAGTTCCGTTTTAGAGTTACCAATAAACCCATGTTTGACTACATGTGCTTTGTAGTAATGGTTGAGGTATGTGGTACCAATGCTCTTTTGACATGCCAGTCGTTGTTGACAATATTTACATATTACTTTAGAACTTACGACACATTGGAATCAATTCAAAGTAATCCCAACATTTTGTTTATTTTTCCCCTTTTGCTTCCCTCTTACACCGGGAATATCTAATTCTCTTATTCCGCTTCAGAAACATCAACGTTATCAAAATTAATTGGATTACTACTTCCGTGGGCATCCAAATCTAGAATCTTTTCGGGAATGAATACTTCATTGAGACCGATAAATTCATTCTGAAATTGACTTTGCGTGTCATAGGTTATTCGCCTCCAATACCAAACAAGCCATTAACAAATAAGTGTGGATCCATTTATGAATTGTGATGAAATGTATAAAATATGTATTGTAATTTGTATAGTAACAAGTAACTAAGTAGTTGTAATCGTAAATTTGTTGTGTGATAATTGACATTTAATGATTGAAATTGAAGGTAAAAATGAACGTAGTAGATTGTAGAATGTGGAAGAGATTGAGAATTGTTGTTGGTGTGTGAAAAAATTGGAAATTTGTTAGAGTATTTATAGAGTAAAAAAAAAAAGAAGAAAAATAATAAAGTGGCCAAAACGGTCACTTTACCATTTTTATAAAAAAGTGACCGTTTTGGTCATTGTAGTGGCAAGCCACGAGCCCACAATCCAGGCTCGTAAGCTCGCCTCACTAACCACTCGCCTATGGGCGAGTCGAATGAGACATCCCTAGTGATGCACAACTTGTGATTCTGATTGTTCAATCTTTTTCTTCTTCAGTCTCAATGGTTTAATTTTATTTGATGTTGTAGTTTTCACACTTGCTGCTTTGTTCTCGTTCAATAAATACAATCGACTTGCTTTGTTAGCTACCATTTTACTGGCTTCTTATTGGTGAGTTAATTGTTTTTCACATTTAATTTTATCCTTCATTCGATGCCTTGTATGTTGTGCGCACTTCTCTTTGTCTGTACATAATAAACCATGCGCGGGCACCTCCATGTTAGGGGGTGTAAGCTCTGGTGTACACCCTGGGGTGTATAAATATCATTTTTCTAATATTATTGAACTAAAAATAGCTTTTAGCTTTGAAGTATTTTTAATTTACTTCAATGTAACACCTTTCTGTGCTAACTTTTCGTAGTGAGAGTAGAAATAAAGAGATTAACTAATGTTAATTAATGAAAAAGGGAAGCTACTTTACATGAAGGAGAATACCGACCTCCGGTGCTCCTTAATTCTCTCTACGCATCGGCTTTGGTTTCGAATAATTTGGAATTGTCTCATACTCGAGAAGAGTACAAAAACACATTTATGAACAATAATTATTATTCCCTATATAATCTTTGTTAATCCATAAATATTACGATGGCGCACATACCCGCAATTCCAGTTGCATCCCTGTGAACAGATGAAGTTTGAAATGAACCAAGAAAAAAAGTAAGAGACAATAAACGAAGGTGGAGCTGGAGTTTGGGTCGGAGGCGGAAGATCTAGGTTAAGAAAGTGAAAGGAGAAGATGACCTTGGGCTTCAAATTTGGTATGGGAGCATTCCAATTTAGTAGCTTTAGGTTTGTTCGTGGATCGAGTCGGTTTGGGTGGAACCACAACTTGGATCTTAAATCGGCCCGAGTCAAATTAATTTAAAATATAATCACTCGAACCGACTCGAATGCATCTTCTAACCGACCCAACCCGACCTGATTCAGATTATGTCGGGTCGGGTTTTTGGGTTTCAATTTTTTTGCCCACCCATTCTTCAAGTAATAAAGACATGGAACTAATATTGAGCCCGTGACACTCAAAAATGCTCCAACTAGGCCCATTAGAAGCCCAAAGAATGGAAAAGTCAGTGCTACAATTACACTGCTAGACAACAATATTGTCTTTACTATTAAATAATGTTATTTGCAGTCATTCGCTACCTCAGTCGTCCTATGTGGCACGCACGTAGCAGTTAATGATTTAATAAATGTGGCAAGAAAAAACTACCATAATAAAACATCAAATCACAAATCACTATGTAGGACGTCATGTATGGCGACTACCGCAGTGAGGGACTATGAATAACATTACTCTTCACTATTAGACTAAAGGATCTTTTATTGCAAAAACAATATGACGTGCATTGATTTTCAATTTGCATTAGCATCAATGCATATTTGGCTATAGGATTCACCAAGGCAGGGTATGTGACCACTTTTGAGCTAATCTTTTCAATTGGGAAGTCTAGTGTTATCTTTTATTTTTCAATTTGCATTAGCATCAATGCATATTTGGTTATAGGATTCACCAAGGCAGGGTATGTGGCCACTTTTGAGCTAATCTTTTCAATTGGGAAGTTTAGTGTTATTTTTTATTATACTTGTGAACCGAATATAAGATACCCTAAAATAGTCAGTATTACATATGTAATTGAACAAAAGAGAGAGCACTTGACAAGAACCTACAAAATCAAACAAAAAATTTCAATCTTTTTTTTTTCTTTATTATTATTGTTACTCATACCGATCAAGATTTGATCAAAGTTTGAAAGAAGGTGTCTTACAAAGTCATATAAGCATACAATGTAGGGAAAACCGGATGAGCATAATAGCAGAAGGCATACAAGCTAAAAGCCGTGGAGATCCCACTCAAGTTCAAAAGCATTTGCTTTTGGTATGTTGTCACTTGTGCAAGCCCAAAACACCGATCCAATTCTGATAAAGGAGTGGTCATCCAAATAGTTGGCATTATAATGATGCCAACAAGAATAATAAAACTTTGTCTTCACGGAAATTTATTTCAGCATGCAGATTATCTCCAACCAAAATTAGAAACCAAGTGGCAACTAAGTATAGTTCGAGATGCACGAAAATGGAGACAAATATTCTTCCTTTAGTTGTGAAACGCTTTTCCACCAAACAAAGATAGCTTATTATATTTGGATCAAAATCCGTACATCTTTTAATAAAGAAGCCAGTTTATAAGGTTGCAATTGCAATGACAAATAGAAGCACCAAACTTTGACCAACCTCCTGAAAATAATGCATATGGAACCGAAAGAATCCTGATTCATGTAAATCATTAAAATACACAAAGCTTTTACTTAGGTAATGATATTGTTAATTATATGCCCTCTCTCTAATATTCTTAAACGATGGTGTAAATAAAGTTAATAATAGGGACGAGGGTAGGAGATAAGACCTGAGAGAGAATTAAGTCCATTAAAAGTGGTTTTGAAAAAGGAGGTTGTGTCTGTGAATTGGTGACTAACATAGTCGAGTCCCTCGACTTGTCTTGATTTTTATCATAATTAACCAGGAGGGGTACGAAACAGACAACCCATCTTCTGAATTGACACCCATTGGAGGGAGAGAGATGTAGTTAAATTTCTTTCTTCAAAATTGCAAACCTAGGTGGCTAGGTGTAAGAAGTGTTTTGTTTTTGTGCCAACACGTATGGCCTTGGGTCCCCTTTCACATTGTTATTTTAAAGATAAAATAAAGATTCAAAGCCACTCAAACATTAGATTAATATCACGTTTGTTCTGTGGGTATTTCTCTACTCCTATGTGTGATAAGAATAGTAAGAGACTTCTGAGATTATTTGTTTAAAAAATTGTAATGATAGATGATAAATCATTAAGAGCGTGTTCGAACTTGAGGCTGGAAGTGAACTCTTAAGGTCATTAGCACAATTTTAAGGAGGTATCGCAAATCTGATCCAATAAAGAATTTGGTATCACAGTTGGACTTCTCAAAATAGCTCTTTCTTTTAGGTTAATCAATGGGAATCACTATTTTTTATTTAAGACGTGTTTGGAAGAAACTAAAGGATGATCAATGCACATCGTTCTATCTACAGCTTAAAGCAAACCTCGATTTAAAATAAGAAATTGAAATATAATGTCAGACATTGATCTTATCTAACATGACTACATAATTTAAGTGTGCATAAATACATAGATTCCGACCTCACTTGCTTGCCCGGCTGAGGTTTGACAGGACACGAGATCTATCCCGTTAGAAGGAAGCTAGACGGTTCAAAAAACCTTTTCCGAAACTACAAAACTTCCCGGGTTGATGGTAATGCTCTTGGTGCAATTATCGGTTTTGTAGATTCCAACAAGCCGATCTGCCAACTCAAACATGTTGTTCCGAAGACTGCATATTGCATAAAAACAATTACTAAAGATGAATGCGTATGTTCCGTAGTGGTTCAAATAATAGAACATATAGCTTCTATTTGATCCAAATTTTTTAAAACTCATTTTTCTCTAAACTCATTTTCAACCACACATTTCATGAGATTTACATTTTTTATCAACCTTTCGGCTACACATTTCATCAACTTTAATCAAAATATACAAAAAATCTAATTTCATCAAAACCAACCGAGAGCATAGTTATTCCGAGTCTACCTTATGATTATGAATTGTGCATCCTTTGTACGGTCTTTCACGTAGTGTCCCACAATTGAAACATTCTTGAAATCTAGAAACCAAGGATGGAAATAGAGCAGAAGATTAAAAACATAACAGGACAACATAATCGATCAAGTCCTAGATATGATTGTAAAGGTACCTAATGCAGCATCAATCTCGTCCATCACATAAAGAGGAGTGGGTTTATAGTGGTGCAGGGCAAAAACGAGAGCTAACGAGCTAAGAGTCTGAAATATCAACACAAGACAGTAAAAACAAAACTAAATAGCAAATATGTCTACTGCTACGTTTCTTCCAAGCAAGTGTAGAATACCTTTTCACCACCGGATAAATTTGCAATATTCTTCCAGCTCTTTTTGGGCGGCCGGACACTGAAGACAACACCTTCAGAAAAGGGATCCAAGGAGTCCACTAGCTCAAGTTCTGCGTCGCCTCCAAGGGTAATCATCTGTAGCAAAGCAACAAAATGGCCACAAATTGAACTGTCTAAGTTTGCACAATTAATTTGCATATGCATCAACTGTCTAAGTTCGCATAATTAAAACTGCAGTAGAACGGGATTCTTGACATTCCAATATTTTGTTGACATAAATAAAGCATTAGCTATTTCGCACATTATACTCTTTTACCCACCCACAAAACTTTAGTTGTCTTAATATTCCAGGTACACAGAAGATGGATTGCAACTGTCCAAGGAAAGATGACACTCAGATAGCACAAGAGTCGGGAAATTAGATGCACGGGGCAAAGAAGGATTCAGAATTTTTGAGTAACTATACCTGATACATTTCTTTTAATTTCAAAGATATAGTATTGAAACCGGCCATGAACTCGTCTAACCTGAAAATGTTAAAACGTGTTAGTATTGAGCAGGTATGTATTGAAACAATTACTATTAAATAGAAGGTGAAAGATTTGCCTTCTCTTCCTCAACTCATCATGCTGCTTCTTTACATCATCACGCTGTTGAGTAATTGAATTAAGATCTTCAACTCGCTCAGTGTATAAATTAACTTTCTTTCGGTACCTAATACAACTATTAGTGTTAGCACAGAGATCTCCGTAGAAGAAATTTGCTAAAATTTGATATTTAAAAGACACCAGTCACGTGCATACTCTGAGATTGAGTCAAGATTTGGATTAATCTCTTTCAATTGAGCCTCAAGAAGTGCCACCATTTCAAGTGCCCTCTCAAGGTCTTGAGTCTCCTCAAGAGTTCCATCTGCCAGTGTTGCTTGCATCTTTTCTGGATCCACCAAATCTTTCTGAATCCTGTACCAATAAAAAGGGAAAATTCAGAACTGATGCATCCAAGTATAGAAACTGAAAAGGTGAACACACACGCATGAAAATAAGGAAGGTTCTAAACACCCTCTACAATTGCAACGCTGCTGTAAGAAGATAATGCTTACTGCTCTAGGTGCTTTGAGAGAGCAATTTGTAGTTCACCACTTTTTACTTTGTATCCTTTACCCTTAATTTCTAACTCTTTAAAGGCCTTCTTCATATCCTGTAACTTGTAATCAACGTCCACCTGCACTAACAATTACAATAAATAGACTGACTAGCAAAAAGGAAACAGTGAAAGAAGTCAGTGAACCGAACTTCTGAAGCCCGCAACTCATCCACAATTTTCTTCAGTCTCTCGTAATCAACTTTTGTTTTATCCAAAACATCTTTGTGTTGATCAATTAACTGCATTTACAAAAAGACACCATACAGAAATAACTCTTCTAACTGTTTGATTTCATGTGAAGCCAAACATAAAACCACACTGTACAAGCACACAAGTCTACAAAACTAACCTCCTGTGTTTTCTTATAGTTCTCCTGAACAGTAAAAGCCTTCTGTTCAACTTCTTTGAATGTGGAATGCATTTTCTCCTTTTCCTCCGAAAGTCTTTCTTTCTCCTTCTTTGACTCTTCAATACCCTTCGTCAATTTCTTTATCATTTTCTGGCCGGTTTCTATCTGAACTTTGCGACGGTTTATCTCAGTGCTGTTTTTATCAACATCCTGACAATCAAGCACCATGAATTGGTAGAATTGTTCTTTCAAAATTTAAATGTTCATTTTAAATATTTGCATACTCACAGATTGAATTTTATTAACCCTAGACTTCTGGCTTTTCAGTCTTTCACCACCAGCATTCTCTATTTTGTTCTGAAGCCTGGAAGCCTACAATAACAATGGCAAAAGGATATTAAGCAATTCCTGCCAGAAAAGTACGACAAGACAAATTTGAAACCTAAAAACCAAGTTAAAATTAGTTTGCAAGGAGATTAATTACTATCTATTAATATAAAGATGCAAAAATAAAATCTCACAACCTTTTCCTTCAACTGTTTAGAACCTTGCGTAAGCCTGTCTATTTCTTTCTCTTCAGCAGAAATGATATTTTCAAGTTCCTTTAGCCTATCAACCTCGTCCTTCTTTGGCTTTGATGCTACCTTGAGGGAATCTAGTTGATTTCTCAGATCGCTGAGCTGTGATCTTAGACTGTCGATCTGTGGAAAAATAGTGTATGATCAACCTTAGTGCACAACATAAATTATGAACAGTTGAAAAGCAATTATCTGAGACAACACTGACCTCCTTTTGGCTTTTTGCTAATTCCATTTCAAGGTGAGAGATTGCTCTTTCTGAGGCCTGATAATGCTTCACTGCATCAGCAATTCTTTTTCGCATATTACTCAAGCTTTCAACAAAAGTAGAAAGCTCTTTTTCAGCATCTGCAATAGCTTCTCTGGAAACACTGGCAGCTCGAATTGATGTCCCCATCTTACCACCACGTGGTTTATTTCCACCACCAGTCATAGTACCAGATTTTTCAAAAAGAGCACCATCAAGTGTCACCACACGCCAGAATTCCTTCTTTCCACCATAAGCAATACGAGTTGCCTGATATTGAAAAATGCATAACAGAAAAAGTGATTAAGCCTCCATTTGGCAAAATTTATAATTCATCTGTAAATGGTCAAACTTCATTTTCAACTGCGCATTCCAATGGGCCCACAAGTAATATCCACTTACCCACTACTCATTTCATCTATTTATAAATGAAACTGTTTCTAAATTCTTCCCAAACATAGGCTAATTATGATACGCTACTAACAGTACGCTATAGATACAATCTCATGACATTAACTTTGCAGACAGTATTATTTTAGTAACATTTTAGAAATTGTTGGTTGAATTACATTAAATTCTTACACAAACTGTATTCAATCAACAGTGCATAACATGAAAAATTCACATAAACAAGAGAGAGAGAGAGAAAGAAGAAAGATCATGACATAATCAATATCAACTTGGTTTTGTTGAATCATTCCCAAAGAAGGAAAGATCCATATTAAAACTTTTATGCAAGGACAAACCTGATCGATATCTTTTGTGACAACTGTATTTCCTAATGCTGCAAAGAAAGCAAGCTTCATTTTCTCATCCTGAACCTTGATCAAATCAAACAGGCGTGGAACTCGTTCTGGAGTGGTTACTTTCTCCTTCAATCGTGGTAAATGATCAATTTGTTTCTCCTGCAAATAAAAATAGTTGTCACCATTGGCATTGACAGAGTCTACTACTATCAGATTCAGTTGAGCCAGCCTTATAAGGGGACTTAGTGTGCTAGGTGGCATTTCTAAGCCTCCCTGTTGCAAACTCTTTCTTCAATATATTTAGACTGGAAATGATCACAGATTCAAGAATTTAACTCCCATGGAACAATAGTTCAATTTCAGAAAGCATAAAAAAACTACCATAAAAGAACTTAATGCAGTGTAAATTTTATGAGTACTTATGAAACTGATGGTCCCAACAAATATATATCCGTCTGATTGTCCCAATGGCAACATGGAAATGGAACTGGCAGCAGAGGACTATAATGCTGCATTGGGATCAACGCAACGATGGAGAAATAAGTCCATTGCAGGACAAAACAAAAATAAATGATTTTACAATAGGACAAATTTACTTCTAATTGTATAATTTTTCAACCAAGATGGTGCATGACTCTTAACCCAAACGCCAAAAATCAATGACATATGATCATAGGCACTGTAAGTATCAATAGGTTTTTCAACGAACAGGAAATAAATAACCTAATATCTGCTAAATCATAAACAAAATATTTACCAGAATCATAAAAGTTGCAACACCTAGGTTTTTACTCCGAAGCAGCTCCACACATGCTTGTGCTGCAGCAGTTGTTTCCACAACAATGTAATCAAGTCCAGAACATGCCGTTGATACGGCAACATCATACTTTGCTGTAAGGAGAATTTAACGGAAATGGAGAAGTAAATAAGCAGATTGATAGATGTAAAACTATATGTAGAAGTTAGAATAAAAAGATGGAATCAGAGAAAATGAGAATATATATATTATGTGACATCATAAACGTCAATTAAACTTGGTAATATCATCAAACAACACACATACACAAAAGAAAAATAAGCAATTCTGCCAACCAACATATTGAACCAAAATTTAATTGAAAGGTTGACCTGATCAATTTGAAATTCTCAAATGGCCTTGGTGCCATCAGCCAAGTCCATTCAAAAAATATGAGCGAAAGGGAAACTTGGAAATATTAGAACCCAAGAAGGCTAAACATCTGTTTGAATCTTAAGAGTAAGTCCTTTCTTCTTGATGTCAATAACCATTGAAAACAGATCATATGAAAGCACTCTTGTCAACCAGAAGTAAGCAATTAACATAATTATTATCTTGTTCTGGAAATGCTAATTCTGAGGCTATTATGCATATAAAAGTTCAAAGAAGGTTGTGATTCCCCAAATTGGTAGTACAGAGTTCCAAAAGCATATTACTACTAAGACTAAGACTATAAGTCGGGAATGAGGGGAACATAATTTGCTTTTCTTGTGAAATAAGATAGGAATATGAACTACAAGCTGAATAAAGAGGTGCACACCATCAATAGCTCCTAGATCTCCCATTCGGCCATAAATTCCGAGTATACGGTTTGACTGTTTTGCTTCCATTATTGCTTTTAATACAGAACCTTGGCTTTTTTCAGAATCCATAATAGTTGAAAGCTCTGAAACCTTTTCTCTTGCAGCTTTTTCAAGAGGAATCAACCTTTCTTGTTCTTCAAGACATGTCTGCAACAGCACCAATCAATTGCTACAACAATTGCACCAAAAAAATGATGAAAAAACTGATTCAATGGCTTACTTGCTCCATCTTACGAGCCTCTGCTGCATCATGCATGTTCTTCTCTAGCTCAGTTCGAAGAGTTGTTAAACTAGAAGTCTTTGTCTCAATTCTCTTTTCTATTTCACTTATTTGCTTTTGTGCATCCTCATAAGCTACATGACCAGCTTGATGCTGAAACATCGAAGGGGACATACAGTGTATATAGTTAAGGAAACCCAGCTACAGAATCGACCAAAGCAAAAAGTTTTTCAAAGTTCTCTATTGGTGTATAGACTATGAGAAGAAATCCAATCCGTGTTCATATTGCTCTTATTAAACTTTTTCACTTGATTGAATATGAATCGTGGACATAGCATATAGCAGTTAGCTTGTTTTGGTCCTTTTTTGGCAATCTTAATGGGAAATACTTAGGACCCAATGGCTGCAAGAAACAAGAAAAATTTTGAAGTTGCAAAACAGATCTCAGGTTGAAAGGAGAAGTTGGAACTTCAAAAATTGTTCTTCTAATCTAAAAGTGTAGAAGTGCAACTGCATGTTTTGTGCCTCTAATAAAGGAAGTTTTATAAAAATCAGAAAAAAACACTCGATAGCGTGGACAAAGTTTTATAGAAGTGTTCTAAGAAGCAAGAAAATTAGTTATGTGTGCCAATAAAAGAGATACTAAATGCGTGACAAGTAGTTGTAGCCACATAAATGAAAATGGTAAACTCTGTATATTGGTTCTCACCTTTTGATTCAAAAGCTTCTTTTCGGATAATGCAACTTCAAGTTTCCCCCTATGATCGATTAACTGCTTTTCCCATGGTTCTAGTTCAGCCCGAACTTTAGCAAGCTCACCACGTAAAACCTCAGTTTCGGCTGTAAAACAAAATTGCAAAGAGTCAAATTTAATTGCATCTCAATAGCAAGACAAACAATAAATGAGCAAAAGAATATGATTAGTTGATTACTACTAATTGCTTCACCATCCAAAACTGGGGGAAATGAAACCAGCTCTTATAAAATTAAAGACATGTTACCCCAAAAATAGTTGTTACCAAAAAAGTGGTATCCAAATTTAGGTGAACAGACTAAGTGCATCTCTGGGAAATGACTATATTATATTCTAATCTGATCAAACATCTTTCATCTACACATTTCCTAGAACTCACAACTGCTACCAACTTATTATCCACATTCCACTTCACCACTTTTAATCACTTCGCAAGCATGCACTAAATTGATGAATCATTATAAAGATCCCTCCTACCCCAATTTATTTTTAAATCAAAGGACCAGCATTATGGGTGCAAGTGTAGCCGCTTTGTAGCTTCTGACATCAATTCTATATGCGTTCACAATTTCCTAAGTACTATGAGATAACACCAAGAGAAAGCCCCTGGACAGAAATGGCACTGGTGATCATGACAGTCATTTCATGTAAGAGAATAAGGTGGATGTGGAAAATTAACAAGCCATTTCATTGAAGGCGCAGTCATCACGCATTCTTCAGTCCACAGTGTTATGCATCAAAAAATGTAACAAGAGGCTTCACAAGCACAATGCAAATTGTGATTGGCATTTTTTTGCTTGCAAGAATAATGTACTAGTACCAGCACCAACAACTGTGCATACATCCTCACTTAACCGGATATGATGCATACTGTTGAATGCAAGAATTAATGAATTGTGATGACTTAGCTATCTGTCAGACAACTTGTTTATATGTTCAGTAGATACTCCACCTCTAGAGTTCTCCTTTATTTCTTCCAAAATTTTCTCTTCGTTTGCTAAAAGTTTTTGCAGTTTTGGAATGTCTTCCTCAAGTTGTGGAATTAAATTTGTTGATTCCTCGCAATCCTTATTGAGATCCATAATTTTGGCTGAATCCTGCAGTTTTAGAAGAGAAAGTAAGATCCTTGCAACTTTACAAAAGATGGTATCTGATTTTCCTCGTACCTTTTCAAGTTTATCATCAAGCTTTTTGATCTTTTGCTTCAAATGCTTAAAATCTTCACGATGCTTTAAATCTTGCCTTTCAAATTCCTTAAATTCATCCTTACAATGCCTGAGTCCACTGTCTAGTTCCTAAATTTCCCAAAAACATAAATGTATCAGGTAAAATCTTTACACAAGCTGGTTCAAAACCTAGCAGTCTTATTAATTGGAGCAATAAGTTAAGCACCTGTATGTCAAAAAGGCAAAGAAAGTCAACAGTAAAGATGTTTATAATGCTTTCATTAACTGGACAGAGCACTCATAGATAATACACAAACCTCTTGTTTTTTCATGTACTTCATGTGCAAACCTTCAAGTTCTTTCAATGTTCTGGTATTGTCTTGAATTTTCTCCCTGTACAATTAAGCCATGTCATTTCAGTGCAAAAGTGGGATTGCATCTTATATATAGTTTAACCTGGTGTTAACAGAAACCTTTCATTCTTTACATTCTCTTCCAGGCTTAAAATATTTGCCTGCAGTTCCTCAATCTTGTTAGCATTATCTTCAGAGGCTAGCATCGTGGCTTTCTCTTGCCATTTCAACAAAGATAATTCTTTAAGCATATAGGCTTCAGCTTCATTCTTCACGCCCTGGTAAAATAAGCAATATAATGTTAGTATTGTTGGAATAGAAGACAATGTTAAGTTTGCATGTTTTTAAACTTTGCCTCCAAACTATCTCTTTCTTTCTCTGCTAACTTGACCATTTGAACCACTCCAGTCCGCTTCTCATTAAGTTCTTCAAGCCTAAAGGACCGAAAAGTATTAACAAAAATCAGCAATAAAAGAACTCTGTGCCTCTACAAGTAGATTATGGCAAATAAACATTTTGACACTCCCAAATAATGTAACAAAAACTATAAATCATATGCATGAGGAGTGTATATTTTGTTACTTTCAACAATCTGATGATGCGGTAATAACTGTCTATAAAAATTTCTATCCAAATTAGTGAAATTCCCTTTGTGTTCGGCTGAAATGCTGCATATGCAATTTCACAACTCATGTTGCAAATTCCTTCTAAACAGTGGAAATATTTTTCCATCAAGCAAAATAAGAAACAATATAGCAAATATTTCTTACAGCGTACGTAAGTTAGGCAATATTTGATTTTCAGAATGCAGAGTTAAACCTACTGTTTAAAAGATTCATCAATCTTCTCTACATATTTGTCAGTTCCAATTATATCCTCGAGATACTCGAGAAAACCTTCATCATGGGGTCCTTGTGCCTTAGGCTTCATCAGTGATATTTGCTCTACTTCACCCTGATACAAGCCAACAATTCAATATCCCAACATGCATTACAAACCTATTTCCTTAAACTACAGTCACATGTCATGTATTAATCAAATACCGAACCTGAAGAATCAGAAACCGGTTATTGTCCAAGTCAACACCTTTGCCTTTCAACAACTTGGTGACCTCTGTAAAATTACTCGCTCGATCACTAATATAATACCTGGAGGAGTTATCTCGAAATGCAACACGAGTAATGACAAAATCACTCCCTTGAACGGCTTCATAATTTCCATCATCCTATAACGAAATAGAAGTATTTGGCATCATAAAACATATCTAAAAACACCAGACTGCTAGAACAATACGCTGAGACACCAAGAAAGAGCAAAAAGTATAACATACCAAATCAATGATCTCCTGAAAGTAAACAGATACACAAGCACTTTCCAGGTTCTGATGATTGGTAGAATTGTGAATGAGCTCTGACACTTTATTTAGACGCATCTGTATATTCATTAGGACGCTTTAGCATCATACACCAATTAAACCATGCATTACGATGAACAATGAAGCTTTATATAGCTCAATTTTCTGGCTGCCTGGCTTTAACATAGCAAATAAGTTAGCTTGAATTCTCGTTTACTTCTTTTGTTAGGTCGCAACTTTTTCACATGATTTTCCTAGCAGTTTATATAGGAGCTTTAGTTGCTCCATTCCTATTCGCTGTTATGCTATTCAAGATTCTAATAGAGGAGATCCGCGAAGGTCCACTGTGTTATTTACCTGTGAGTGGTATTGTTGTACGGTTTTGGTGGGAAATGTTCTTCATTTTTGATAATGAAAGCAATCCAATACACTCAACCCAATAAAATACAGCCTCTCTAAGATATACGGTTTGTGATGGTGAACTCATTGAATAATTGATCCCACAAAATAAAATAAATATGACAAACTCATTGATAGAGCTCACAACTCACAGAAAAAATAATTTTTACCTGTTTGGCTCGCTTTCCAAACACAAACAGCATGGCATCTATGACATTGCTCTTTCCACTCCCATTCGGACCAACGACCGCCGAGAAACTCTGTCCATCAAATAATTTCAATAATTGTTTACTTTTTTTTCTTTTTTTTTTTTTTTTTTTTCGTTTT
>NC_036246.1:2937403-2951910 GCF_002742605.1 Olea europaea var. sylvestris
CAGCTAAACAGTTGATCATAGGTAAATCAAATAGTTGGTGATATACACTAAATAGTGGGTCACATACCACCGCCATCAATACTTCCACCACTATCGCTACACCCACTTGGGACCTCCTTACAATGCCATCGTTGCCACCACCACAACCCCACCGCCAACAAAGTCACCACCACTAAATCTAATGCCACTGCCACCCCGTCTACTTATGAACAATAATATGCTGCATTACTACTATCCAAAATCAACAACCTTCCTACCTAAAATCAACGGTCGAGTCGACCAATTATACATTACCGTCTTCGTCATGTCTCGCCATCCATCCCGATCAGCCAATCGAAACAACCAAATCAACCAATCTAACCAGTCCCTACCACCCACCCACGCACATAGTAGCGACATCCATCGTCACTGGTGGTGCGACGATAGGCATGGTGGCGACGGAAATATAAATTTATGGCAAATAAATTTCCCTCACAACGGCCATACCCATAAATCAAAGAAAATCATCTAAACCCCATCCCCACTCCCCGGCCAACAACACCAAAACCACCTCCACAAGAAACATCAACACCAGCACCAAACCCTAAGCGGATTCATCACCATCGCCAGCATCTTATCTCTGCAGTACGTCGTCACCATACGATGATGACATAAAAACTGCTGCAAGCAGATCTATGGTATCATATTGCAATCGCTGTCGGCCTGATGTCGTCTCCAATGATGATTCAATATTTTAAAAAAGAAAAAAAAGAGAGATGTAGAGAAAAAAGGTTTTGCGGGCGGGTAGATTATATTAATATAAATAATTAAATTAATACATGATATTTGAACAAATACAATTAATACCTGACTCATGAATTGCAATTTTTAAGCACCTGTTGACGTGTAACTTTCCCTACATTTAGCCCCTGTTTGGCCCCCATTACGGGAAAAATTTAATGTATAGAATAGTGTTTTTTGAAAAATGAGTGGTTAAAAAAGAAAGAAAAATTTTGGATTTACGTGTAATATTATTTTAAGGAAGATTGTGTGGTTGAAAATAGGAGAGAGAAAAATAGAATGTAATGTAATGTAATTTAATGAAAATCAAACAGGGGCTTACAGTAGTAGTGAAATAAAGTCCCAATGAAATTAATAATTTTTTATAAAAGCTGATGGATTATATGATTTGAAAGTTGTGAATTTCATAAAATATGTGATTAAATTAATTGCTCATTGGACTTAAATTTTTAATTAATTTTTCTAACTGAACCAAACATGGACAAAGTAACAATCTCGATTTTGAATTGTACTCTAGGGCATTTGAGAAGTGTTTATAAACAATTTAAATTATAAATAGAAATGAATAAATAAGCCCTTTTTGATATATATGAAAAATAAATTTTTTATAAAAGTTAATAAAATTTGTAATCGAAAAGTTGTGGGTCTCATTAAATATATGATTAAAATTAATTGTTGATTTTGACTTGAAATTTTAATTTGATTTTAATCTATACCAAATAAAGACTATGTGGATAGTACTTGTAGAAATTTTAGAATGTGAAAATGATGACTTGAGTTTTTATAAATAGTGACTCAAAGTGTTTGTTACAAAATCCATAACAAAACGGACTAATATGGATGGACAGCAGCAGCTTGGAGCTCTTGTATCATACCAAAACATTCCTTCATTCTGTGTGTTTGTCCCATAGTGTTTAATCAAAGCAATATTTCACAAAGAAAATATTTCACAAAGATTTGTAGAAAATTAAAATTGCAGAAACATAAAAGAAAAGAACACAAAGGATTTTTCATCTCAAGGGCTCGAATGTTCAGCCTTACAGTCTACATACCACGTTGAGCATCTACTAAGTAAATAGAGCTCTAGATCTACTAGAAAAATCACCAAGAATGTTACAAATGTACGAAAAAACACCAAGTTTCTTCACTGTTTTTAATCTTGCCTCACATACAAATCATACAGTACAACCAAACTCGCACTAAGCATATCACATGTTCATACACGAAGTATAGTATCAAATCACTCGGATTTACAAAAGTAATTTCACTCAGAAATTAAGGTGGTGTGTGAGAAGACGAAGAGACACCCTAGAACACTTAGTCGCCAAAAAAATTCTCTTCAAAAATGAATCGTCCAAGGGATCTTTAAACAGGTAACTTGAATGATTTTAGATCAACAGTGGGGAAATGGCCAAATCACATCTCCAAAAAAAGGCAGAAGTCGCGCCTTAGGAGAACACGTTTTCTATTTATTAAAAGTGGACCAAGACCCGTTTTAACAAACACAGCCCAACTCCTCAACTAGGCCAAGAATTGTGAGGCATATTTTGGGCTCAACACTTTAGTTAGGAGCTAAGTCGACTAATCAAGGATAAATTGCAGCATATGGATATAGCCTGGAATTGTGTTTGTGGTTTCACAACGAAAAATGTTCAGCATCTATTCTTCAAATGAACCTTGAGTTCTAATGTTGGAGGGAAGTAAGAAATTGGCTGGGCGCATTGAAGTGGATCAAGAACGAAGTTAGAGGCACATCTTGACAAAGCTAAGCAAAGAAAGTTGCTCTTGTATGCACCGTCCACCAAATCTGGACAACAAGGAATATAAATTTTTTTGAAGATCAAATGCCACAAATGGACAATATTGTTAGAAAGATTAAAATTTTAAAATGCACATGTATGAAGTCACGTTTACCTCATATTTTAATGTTTTGATCCAGTTCGAGGCATTAGCTTTGGGTCATTAGATTTTGTTTTGTTTGTACATCTTTTGATCTTGTAAATCGGGTATGCCCGAAGCATTTGTGCAATTTTTGATTTAAACATATTCACATTTATCGATAAAAAAGGGATAATTGCAGCAAAGGTCCCAAACCTTTCAAACATGAGCAGACTTCTTTAAAATCTTTGATTTGTTGCAACTGTCAGATTTTTCCTTTTCAAACGTTGCAGGTGAGGTCTCAATGAATGGAAAACATCCAATTTACCATTAGTTGACCAAAAAATTGAGTTTGACCACATTTTTAATGTTTTTATATATGATAAAATAGTAACTTTCTATTTACCAAATTAAATAATTACATTAGTTAAAATAAACCCACTCCCCCCCCCCCCAAAAAAAAGGGGAAATTTTGTATATTCTTCCTCCCAGCCCTTTCCCAAGCTATCCCAGTCCTACTCTAACCAAAACTGCCACAATTTCAATGCACATTAGCAATCATAATTAGAGATAATATGTGCCAATAAATAGAATGTTAAAGATAAAAATATAAAGAAAGGATCAAAGACATAAATGTAAAAGTGAGCACTTGTTTGATAACCATTTTTTTAAAAATACATTTTTCTCTATCTTCTTTTTAATTATACATTTTTCAATAAAATAATATTAAACGCAAAACTAAGTCCCCGTTTGATAGCATTTTTCACACAAAAGAATCAATTTTGACCGTTATTTCACTATTCCAGCCTTCATTTTTTACTTCTTCACTCACAAGTGTGATCGACTTTCTCTCTAACAGTCAAGAAATAAATTCTCATAATCATTACGAAAATATCCTAAAACTTTTTCGTAATTTTTAATAGGGGTGGGCGCGGGTCGGGTCGGTTCGGTTTTAAAGAGAACCGAACCGAACCAAAATTTTCGAGTACCTAATAAATGGAATCGTCGGGTTCAAATATAATTATGGAACCGTTCGGGTTCGGTTCAGTTCCGTTCCATTCGGTTCTGTGCTATAATTAAATTTTTTAACATTTATAACAATATTATATAAATACAACTAATGATACATTTAATGGTTTTGGAATGTCAGAGACTAATAGACCACCTTGTTCAAATAATCGCTACGATCAAATTTTCGATCGGCGAAGGTCACAGTTTCAATCGGAGGTCATAGCGTCGACCGATAATTGTATAGGTTTTGAAATATTAGCGAGGCTGCGAGAGTGAGTGTGAGAGTCGAGACAACGTTATGCATTTTAGTGTAGGTGTTTAGGGTTATTTAGTAGATTGGATCTTGATGGGCTAAGAAATGAAATAATAAAATGGGTAATTGGGTCAAAAATTAAAAAATTAGAAATGAAACAAATTATTGGGCCAAAAATTTGGATTTAGAAATTGTTAATTTGTTAATTTGTTTAAAAAAAATAAAACTAAAATAATTTGATTTACTCAATATAAAAAAAAAATTAGAAAGATTCGGTTCTTTGATTCTTGGTCTAGAACCGAGAATCTAACCTTACCCATCGGTTCTCAATTCAGATACCCGTTCAAGTATTTAATTTGACAAGAACCGTCGGTTCAGTTCGGGTTCGGTTCGGGAGATTTGCCCAACCCTAATTTTTAATCACACATTTTTCACTGATTAACTATTTCAAAATACATTCTTACTAAAAAAATAGGAAACAAATAGGGGCTAGGTAAATATTGGAAAATTTTATTATAATTAAAATATGGTAAGATAATAAAAATTCTGCTATTATTATAAAGGTTGAACCCCAACCTTGAGGTCCTCCACCGTCCCGCCCCTAGAGTATCGTGAGGGAGGTAAATCGTGGGATGCCAGGGAACAAGAGTTTGCCCGTACACTGGTGTTTACAAAAAGTTCAATTCCATATTTTAAGAATCAAACCCTCGTAATACGGTTGTCAGCAAAATTGAGACTATCTCACTCTAGTCCTTTGCACCACTTGGATTATATCCGAGAGGGGGGGGGGGGCAATTCTGGTATTATTATAATTTCTCTTGAATGTGACAAAAAGCAATATCACATCAATAGTTTTATTGATTGCATCGAACCACTCTTAATAATTAGACCCCGTTTGGTACTCATTTTTTTTAAAATATATATTTTTCATTTTTTTTAACCTTACATTCTTTATTAAAATAATATTATACGTAAATAAAAAAAATTTCTTATTTTTCAACCATACATTTCTCATCAATTTACAATTCAAAAATGTATTTTTATATAAAAATATCTCCCGAACACCCTCTTAGATTAGGCTATCAAACCTACTGTTCACAACCACCTATGGAATTATTGATTGGATAAGGTCTACGTTCAAATGTTTCAAGTAGATAAGATTTCACCATTTCTTAAAATTGATCGAGACTTTGCATCATTATCTCGATGATCAATGACACGTATTTTAATTTTAAACATCAAATTATATGCTGGTACAAAAAAAATATAAACCAGCCTTTTTCTTCTCCAAATATTCTTACAATAATGTCAATTAGTGGATGTGTATTCGTACCCATGTGACAAAGTTATGGGTTTAGTCGTGGGTTTACGGGGTTTTGTTTTTTGGGTAATAGGTGGTACAACTGTGGGTCCATGCCATGTCTTTTCTATAAACTTTTTATAATTATATTTCTGTTTGGTTCAATTAAAAAATATTAATTAAAATATATGTTAAAATCAATAAGTAATTTTAATTAGGATTCACAAAATTTTATTAAAATTTACTAAAAAATGATTGTTATCTAAATCATAAATAGAAGATATAAGTATAATATGACAGTAAAATAATGTGTTATTCATACCTCACCTCAAGAGCTCCGACCAACTAAAAATACGAAACGTTACATAAAATTGGAATTTCTTATTGTCTATGGAAAATTATTGTTATTGTCCTTTCGCAATTGGCAACATGATGGTGATTGACGAGGACTCTTCTGCTAAAAAGCTATGCTAAAGAACAATGTGTCGATCGAGCGCGTTTAACTAAGCTTAAAACAAATAAAAATTATAAGTGATAAATTTATATAAATGTAACACTTTTTGTTTCAAAGTAAAACTATTGTTGATTTTAAATTTACCAATTTTTAGGATTTATAAATGTAATTTGATCTCTCTAAATTAAGACTTCAATAACTAATAACCACTGACATTGTTTGATCTCCATTATTTTTGAAATACATTTTTTCTGTTTTCTTTTTAATCACACATTTTTCGATAAAATAATATTACACGTAAATTTCAATATTTTCTTATTTTTTAACCACACATTATCCATTAATCTACTATTTCAGAATTCATTATTAGTTAAAAATGGAGCTCAAACAGACAAAGTTTTGTAAAGTTGGCTTCTGTAAACATATTTTAATATTTTTGATACTAATAAATAATATAAAATATAGAAATTTAATTAGTTGAATCATGCTCCTTAGAAAATCACCTATCTAGAGTACATATTTCTTCACGACTGTCCTTATTTCAACTGCATACATCGAAGTAACTTGAGTGTAATTTGAAAGATCAGGAAAAGAAATTCATGAATGAAAGGACAGCTAATTTATCTTTGTTAGGCATGGGGAATAGGGGGCGGGGTCATCATCCCATTTCTTCTTCGACTTCTTTTTTTGTGATGATTTACGCACGATGTAATTGTTATGAGATCTTTGTTGATATATCCTTGTGGACACCTTGGGCAATAATTGGACAATAATAGTTGCAAGTTTTAAAACACTAACAACTATGCATGTTTTTTTTTTTTTTAAATAGATATTTTTATCAATTAGGCCAAATTTGACATCAATTAGAAATATTTTTTTGTGGGGTGGGGATGAATTTCAGAATGGCGAATTTTTTTAGAATGTGTGGTTAAAACGTTAAAAAAAATGATAAAAAAATTGACTTACGTACAAAATATTTTATTGTGTGAATGTTGGTTGAAAATGAGTTTGAGAAAGTAAGAAAAATTTTGATTTAATGAATGTCAAATCGAGGCTTAATACCATTAGCCAATTATAAATTACTAGACAATGAATCTTATTAATTTAAAAAGATCATTAAATACATCTTATCGTAAAAAAATATAAATTAGTGCCTGTTTGATGGTCATTATTTAAAAAAAAAAAAAAAAGAAGATTTGAACGGTGAATTTTTGAAGGATTTGTGGTAAAAATAAGATTTTTTTTTTAATATTTATAAACAGACGTGTAAATGAAAATGAGATTCCTTTTGTTTTCCATTAATGTAAGAATGATAATGAAAAATATAGTTATTACGAGTTTCACAAAAGAAATAAAAATTTGAATTAAATGATTTAATGTGATGAATAATGATCATATTTTTTATTTTAATAGTCAAATAATGAAAAACAAACCGGGACTGAGTATGATAATTAAAGAACTTCAAAATAATGATAGTTGAACGGGCTTAATTATTGTGATTGCCAATGCGTTAATTCGGTTCACAATTGCGATGATTGGTACGTTGATCCCAATAAACGTCTTATGTGCGAACGGCTGATTTTATTACTTTCCTAAATTCACATAATTTAATGTTAAAGTTGTCACCGTTTTCAGTGCACGTCAACCGTTTCCACCTTTACCTGAAGAAAAAGGAAAAATCAAACCTTAAATTATTCAATTGCTCAGTTATTTAAAATAATTAAATTTATAAAAAGACCAATAAATTTATTAAATTTTAATTTTGTATTCAAGAGGTGAGGAATGAGAAACGTGTCAGCTAACTACGAACATGAAATTATGGAATCCAAGTTTTGTTGCAGGAGGGATTATTTAGCAGTTATGTTATGGATACAGACAAAATTTTTACAGATTAATACTTTAAGAATTTTTTCATTGATTTTAGATCCAAATATGACAAAAATGTATGGTACAGGTTCTGCCTTTGGTGGATTAAAATTTGAATTTCATTTGACTTAGATTTTAATTTGTACCAAACAGGACTTAGTACACGTGGCTGTAAATTAAGAATGCTTACGAGAATTGAGCGTGTTTAATTAACAAGAAACTAACGCGTGTTTCATGCACTAAACTCCAAAAAATCTTACGTCGCACGTAGGAAATTGTTATTTGTACATTTCAACTGGGAATCAGAGTGGTTACGATTACTCTTTTCTTTTAAGACAATTTTGCCACTAAAAGTTTTCCATAAATTCGATTTGGACCAAGGGTAATTTAAGGGTGTGCCCGTATAAAAAGTCAGTATGAGAGTGGGAAATTTGACAAATAACGTGGGTAAGGGAAATACAGCAGACCTGCACCTTCTGCTCCCGCTTCAGTTTATTTACACCAAACAGGTAAATCATTGTTACTTTCACGCAACAAACATTTCCTGGTTAACCCGGCACCCTAACTCAGTTCACAGGTTATGAACTTTAGCTACAATTTTTCTTAGGGATTATCATTTGACACGGGATTGGCTCGTATTAAAATATTAATATTAATTTATAATGAACAATACTAGACAATAAAATTATGGTGGATAATATTGTTTGATTTTTTATTTTTTTTATTCAAATGTAAATCACATTTTTTAACTACAACGTAAAGAGTATTTTTATAACTTAGCTTTTGTTTAATATAGATTAAAATTAGAATTTTAGTAGGAACATATTTGGTAGAGATTTTAATCCAATTAATATCAATTTTTTTATCGTTATTTTATTATTTCAACCGTCATTTTTGAATTCTTTTCTCACAGATAGGACCCATTTTATCTCTAATAGTCAAAAAATCAATTAACAAAATTCCTACCAAACAAACACTAGATTTAATAAAAATGGATAAAATATGTGGATGAAAAGTTGTGAATCTCATGAAATTTATAATAAAAATTAATTGTTGACTTCGATTAAAAATTTTAATCCAAATCAAATAGGGATTTAAATCTACTCTAACCCCATTCTCCTATTAGTGTTCAATTTATACAGTCTATTTCGACGTAACTTTATACTAAATTCATTATATGGTCTATTTGGATGCAAATCTTTATACAATTTTGCATAGGAGTCAATCAAGTTCTCAAAGCATGGAAAAATAACTTCAACTCCGAGCAAATATGTTAAATGGGGCGAGTCGACTCATTCGACCAAAGTTTGAGTGACTCAACTCGTGAGTTGCTCGAAGCTCGCCAATAATGTTATTAATACCGAAATCATATTTTCACTCGATTCGTGGATAAACTCTGTATTATTACTCGACTTGTTAATGGGGGCGAGCCGAGAAGCTCATATGTGAGTCAAATAAAGGGTGACAAAGCATCTGACGGGTTCTGCAAAACAAAGTTAACCATGGATTAGAACCCGGGTTAAAAAAAACCAAGTGGTTAAGAAGCACAGCCACATAACCAAGATTTTTGTTTATCTACGTTCATCACTACTCATCATCACTACCACCACCCCTCTTTCCTTTCCCTAATCTCATCCTCTCTCTAAACACATGGAGAACGATTATTCTTTTTTCTCAAAACCCTAACCCTAACCCTGTTCATCAAGATTTAGAATTGTTAAAATCCTTTGATGTTTCAGCCATGGATTTAAGCAATTCTACTGCAACAGCCACTGTTAAGACACCGGAAGCTGAGAATGAGACGCCCACTCGGATCCAGACCACAAATTCAAAGCCTTTGTCTCTAACCAACGGCGTGCTGAAGAGACCCCCGCCGCTGCAACTTTATCCGGGGAATTTCAACAACCACCACCCGGTGGTGGTGAACTACAAAGAATGTTTGAAGAACCACGCCGCGAGCATGGGTGGCCACGCTGTGGATGGTTGTGGAGAGTTTATGCCGGCTCCTACTGCGAATCCATCAGAGCCCACTTCGTTGAAATGCGCCGCGTGTGGATGTCACCGGAATTTCCACCGCCGTGAGCCGGAAGATCCACTTCCACCTAACGCCACACCTGCTCTTGAGTTCCAGCCGCACCACCGTCACCATCCTCCGCCGCCGCCGCTGGCGAATCGTGGGAACTGCAGCAGCCCAAATTCACCTTCCCCACCGCCGATCTCTTCATCTTACTACCCCTCAGCACCTCACATGTTGCTGGCCCTCAGCCATGGCCCGTCTGGTCCACCGCCTGACAGCAACACACCAATTTCCACCACTCCCAACTCCACATCAGCACCTCTGTCATCAAATCCTAATGGCAGAAAGCGTTTCAGAACAAGATTCACACAAGATCAAAAGGAAAAAATGCTCCAGTTCGCCGAACGAGTTGGCTGGAAAATGCAGAAAAGAGATGAAGATGCGATCACTGAATTCTGCACTGAAATTGGGGTCGATAAAGGGGTATTCAAAGTGTGGATGCATAACAACAAGACCACTTTTGGAAAAAGAGATCAGCACATAGCTAACAGTGTCATCTCCCCCACTGCTCCGGCCACCAACAATGGAAACGGCAATGGTATTAGCTATGGTACTATAAGCAGTAGAAATAACACATTCGACACAGCCGCCGCCACCACTTCCGTCCAATATCACCACCACCAGGACAGCAACAATGACTGCAAAATTAACATCGGTGGTCAAGATTTGAGTCAGCACCACCTTCATGATAACAATGGCAACAGTCCTCATGTTCTTGGTACTAATGGGTCATCTTCTTCTTCCTAATAAGTGTTAGCCAGAAAGGGGGGGAAAATCGAGTCCTAGTTCTTTAGAATTTTAATCTCTTCTTCTACTTAGATTTTTAATCTTTGTTTAATTAGTTATTAATATCATTAGATGATCAAGTTTCTGAGAATCTTAATGAAGAAATTATTGCATGCATTCAGAAGCAAAAAAAATGATCTTTAAATAGGTGCAGTTACATAGAAATATTTTAATCAATCTTACTGAATTTTGCATGGTACAAATCCTCTTTATCTGTGCAGAAAAGAGAGCTACTGACTTTCAAGAATTTTTAAATAATCTTCACAGTTTGATTTAAATGTCATTAATCTTTATTTAAGTGGACTCTAATGGACATGGTGCTTCCAAATGTGTGTTGGGAATTCAGTTGTTACAAGATCCCATCATTGGGATTTATAATATATATATTGAGTTTGATTAGTTAACTTGGCAATTATGTCATCTGGATTAACCTAATGGGTAGCTTCATTTCTTAATTAAGCTCTAAGGTACAAAATCTAAATTTAATAAAGAAAGCTAAAAGGAGATTACATATGCACTTTGATGTAGGCTTGATTTGGCTTTAAAGTTCAGAGGAAATTTGGTAGGAATTAAAATTATATATTTTTAGTAGATTGTGATAGAAGTTTTTTAAATGTGTGGTTGAAAAGTTGTGAGATTCATAAAAGATGTGGTTAATATTGATTGTTTGACTTTGATTTTGACTTAAATTAAAATATAATTTTAATCTGAATTAAACAAAATCTTAATTGAAGTATATGTTTATTTTCTTTCTATGGTGGGGAGTTGGGGGTAACCTGCTCGCTGGTAAAGCTCGCTCCACTCGCTAGTCAAGATGACGGCTAGCAATCGAGAGTCGGCTTCTAGTGAGCTTGTTGGCTCACCTTTTTGGTTCTCGAGAAATAATAATATTTAAGTATTCATTACAATTTTTAAAACTGCAATTTCCCAAAAAAAAAAAGGAAGGTTGAAAGAAAAAGTTATGGACAGTGGGCTCCAGCTTATGGATCCCGTCGAGCCCAACGTCCTTGAAGTGAGTTGGCTCACGTGATGGGTCGAGCTGTTAGGGTGGACCCATTTAACTCACCTGGTTGTTTCTTGCTTTTTTGATTAATCTCAGATTTTGTACTTTATAAGATGTTTGGTGGCTTAATTTTAGAAATGAAGCTATCCGTTGCTAACTAATCAAAGCTTTGGTTAGTAGTTTCTCCAAATAATACTTGTACTTTTTATGGGAAGCAATGATAATTATTGGAAACTGATTAAAGGGTACTTGTGCCCCATCTATAATCTCATTTCCCTTTGGGTTTGTTTAAGAATGCTTGAATAAGCTTAAAAGTAGTAAATTTGAGTCATTTATAACTGGAAATGCACCTACTTTGCGGTTTACTAAAAGTCTTGTTTATTTGAGAGGTACATGGCATCTAGAGTCAGTTTTGAGATTCATTCAACAACCAAAGCATGGGGGTCAGTCCTTTCATTAATGCAGAGAGTGGGTAATGGGCATAGCTGGATTTTTCTAGATTGGTCTGGCAGCCTTAACACAATCATAATTATTGCAATTCTTTGGTTATCTCGAGTCCTAACAAAAACGTGATTGTAAATTATGATAAATCCGAATCAAACAGTCTCAAGAATCTTGATTTAGGGTCTGTTTGACAGTTTTTGTTTCTATTTCTATTTTATTTTTAGTAAAGAGCTTCTAAAAATTTGTCTTAAATCAACTTTCTTTAAAAATTCTTCTAATCGAATAAAGCAAAGAGGTATAAAAATAGCTTATTAATTTCAAAAGCTTGACCAAACAAACACTTTAATGTAACAACGTTGAAAAAGTATTAGCGTGAGGGCAGAATAAAATAATACCCAGTAATATTTAAGAGTACGTGCAATATCCGATTCCAAATTCGTAGCTATTTTTAGTAGCAGATGGGAGAGAATAATAATTAGGTTGTGGGTACGGTTTATAGTTTGGACAGAGGAATTCAAAGACGTGTGAAAAATTAATGGTGATAGTGAAAGGAACAAAAAAAAAAAAAAAAAAAAAGAGCGAGGGATAAAAGAAATTTTAATATGAGCCTTGAAAAAATAAAAGCATCCTGTGGATTTAATCCAAATTAATTTTTGTATAATTTTTTTACCAAACATTTTCAATATTGTGTCACGATCACTATTCAATTCTTGTATACATAAGCATGTGCGGTCATAAGAAAAAAAAGATAATAATGAGATGTTGATGAAATGTGTTAAAATTGTAAGTTTGATAAAACGTGTGGTTGAAAATGAATTTAAAAAAAATGAAATTATAAAAATAAGGGTCAAATAAAAACTCAAGAGGAGGTCTCTTTTTGGAATTATACGGGTAGGTTAATGTTGGGAAGGTTGTAGCATAGGGCTTTAAATTGATGTGTACCATACATCAGAAAATCTAGTACAACCATTACTCCTATTAAACTTTAGTTAGGCAAAGAAAAAATCATTTTAATGCTAGTTAGGTCATGCCAACTTTTTCCTGATTGGGAATTTGTCATCAATCATGATAATTTATGTGAATTTTTCTTATTATTTGTAATTATTTCTCATGATAATGTTTGTATGATTCCCAAAAGTAAAAGATAATCCAAGGAGTCGTAACAGTATTTTGGAGTTCCTGATAATCCCCCTCACTAAAAGGAATAATAATATTATTTCACAAAAAAAAAAAAAAAAACCTTGAAAATATTATGAAATACAAAGTAATTAGTTTAAATAATTTTAACGAACATATCTTTTTAGGGTGCATGTTTGATATAAATCATACGATAAACAAGAATTTAACTTTTTTTTCTCCTCATCTAGATTATCTAGTTTATTTTAGTAAACATGTAATTAATTTCTTGATTCTATGTCAACAATTTCACCCGAAATCAAACGACAAGTTTCACATCATTAGAAGAGTTTGGATTATTCCTCTTATGATGTTAAAGTCAATTAAGCTCCAACGAATAATTAGATTCGATTAACACTTATATAAGTACACATATTTCAATATTTGTTTGTTAAAATGAGTAAACATCTTGTGAAAATATATTAAGGGAGCAATATAGTCTCAAATAAATGTCAAAGTTATAACCAATATATAAGGGTTTGAGACACTTTAATATAGAATCCTAATTCTTAATATATGTTTGTGAATACTATTTTGTTTATTCAATATGACATTTATCCTGTAATATGTTTCTCGTTTGAATAAATCAATCTTGAATTGAATGTTGCTTGTTTGAGTTTTAAACATATCAAATTGCTCATTGAAGCCAATGAACTTTGCTACAATATTAAGATTCATAGTTTTATTTTAAAAAATCAATTTTGTTAAGAGTACGAACCCAACCCACCCTACCCTCAGCCTTATATGTTGGTATATATTTCGATATTTAATTGACCACAACAAAGAACTTCTTTCTTTCTACTTTTGCTTTCAGATATGCCAAACATCTTGCTTGGCACATTTTTATAAAAATAAATAATTTTTTCTTCCATTTACTTCCAAGAATGATTCTGCCTTTTATGAGATTTTCTAAAATTTATATAGAATATTTAAGTTTGACATAATAATTAGCTAAATATGAGCTCATAACCTAGAAAATAATTAGCCAAGGAAAGCAAGAATACAGGCATTGAAAGAAAACTTGTAATTGAAGATAAATAGGACCACCTAATCGTTATGAGCATAAAAGGATACTGCACCTTTTTGTAAGTGGTCCGAACCTCATAATATTTTGAAAACTAATTTTTTTCACCCCCCACATCCACCTTTTTATATAAATGTTTGCATAATTCAGATGTTAATTGAGTGGCAGTAATTCATTAATAGTTGGATCCACCTTCACTGAATTTGGCTGATGACAAAGACGTTTACTGATACGTTCCGTTTCGAATCACTTTAGTAGATTCAAAACGTCATATGCATTCATAATGGATGTCAATTATGCATTGTATCCATCATCAAGTCTAACTTTGACCAGTTTTAACTAAAATGAATTCAAATAAAAATTAAAATAAAGTTTGATAATTATGTAATATAGACGAAACTAACCTGAGAAGCAACAAATTTTATCTGTACTCCTTCAAAAATGAACCATTTCTG
>NC_036246.1:2952982-3050426 GCF_002742605.1 Olea europaea var. sylvestris
TGTCTAGTGGCTTGTGATAAAAGGATGGATAACTCAACCCACAGTTGATTTCAAATGAGTCTGAGTCACACATATCAAGCATAAGAGCTATTCGACACATATGCCACTTTACAACAACAAAACTTATTCAGAAGTTCAACTCTATAGAGACACAAAGTGAGGGGAGAAATGATTTTTGTTTCTAGAGTGAGAGTGGACTTTAAATTATACAATCTAATACAACTTAAGAGACAACCCGACATGCAATGTCCAAAAGAACCTAAACTGCTCGAACCTCGACTACCCACTTTGTTCATTTTGAAACCATCAACGAGTATACGATATATATATTCCTACCAAGTGTCTCTACATTTATACATACACTCTTTGACTAAAACAATATTAACTTTTTCATTTTTCTTTCCTTTTTTTTTTTTATTTTATTTATTAAATCTCAAAATTGAATTAAATATGGTTAGACCACGTTGGTATGTACTAATTAGAAATGCAGGTAGGACCATAAATCTGTTGGATTAGGAATTGTGATATGGTGCTATCTTGCTGACGTATGATGTCTGTGGCTCACATGATTTCTGCACCCTTTTAATTCATTCCCCCTTCTAACTAGCTTATGGGTTACGACTTACCCACATGCCTTGCCTATAATGAGTGAATGTTGAATAATGTTCTCAAGAATAATTAAACGAGGAAGATAAAATAAATTGAAATTAAATTCACGAATAATATTTTTTTGGATTTCAGGTTTTTTCCGAACTTTATAAATAAATAATATTTTTAATTTCAATAGCACATTATTTTTCACCGTTAACCAAACAGTAACCTAATATTATTTCTCCATTTTTAAACCACTTATTTCTTCTTTTAAATTTCAAGGTCCCACATGGGTTATCACAAAGGAAAATGAGAAGGAAGCTGGATTCTTTGAAAAATATGAATTTTTCTTTAAGAAATTTTGCCCGGTTTTACCAGTGCCGAGCCAATGTGTTCAAGGTCGAACCTGTTTTTCGACAGATTCCAAATTTGAACTTTGGCAGTTTTAGGTGATGACCAGATTGATTCGGAAGTTTTCTGGCCAAATCGGTTGGTGGTCGAATCTCTTAGAAATGAGGAAATTACACTATGTCAGATATTTAAAGATGATAACTCTAAAACCAGATATTAAGTTTATTTGATCATAAATCCAGTATTAATCAAAATTAAAATCATTCTCCCTCGTCTCAATCCCTTACTCTCGCCTGCACACACTCTCTCTCATCTATCACGCTTCAGTGGCTCCAACGACAATTGGTAGAAGAAACAACCCATAAATGGAGCCGAATCGCAAATATGAGCGACGTTTAGATCTGAGCAGCTATGAACTCGCGATCTAAGCAATGTAGTGGTGAATTAGATTTCGAAAAGATTCTTTACTTCTTGGATGAAGTTGTTTGTAGAGCACCCTCACTGTGCTATAGGCCCGCACCATTTTTTTATTGGC
Source organism: Olea europaea var. sylvestris (assembly GCF_002742605.1). NCBI lineage: Eukaryota > Viridiplantae > Streptophyta > Magnoliopsida > Lamiales > Oleaceae > Olea > Olea europaea. The sequence continues at coordinate 2,954,460 of NC_036246.1, forward strand.
ACGGGACCTCCGATGTCAGGGTGCTGTGAACCGAGCCATGTGCCATGCTATGCACACAGCGCGATCCTTATTTCTTCCATACAAAAGTGATAGTTGTATTTCAACTTTTGTGGGAAATGGGGTTAGGATCGTCGATGGAGAAATTGATTTCGGATCTAAAACCAGATTTAAAATCACTTGAATTTTTTTGTAACTATTCATTTTTTTTTTTGGGATTTGGGAGGTGTAGATTGTTACGGTGGTGGTTTGTGACGGTTTTTGTGGTGGATGTTAATGATGGTGATGATGTGGCGCGATGGTGTAGATTTATTGGTAGTGGTGGTTGAACTCGCGATCTAAGCAATGTAGTGGTGAATTAGATTTCGAAAAGATTCTTTACTTCTTGGATGAAGTTGTTTGTAGAGCACCCTCACTGTGCTATAGGCCCGCACCATTTTTTTATTGGCACGGGACCTCCGATGTCAGGGTGCTGTGAACCGAGCCATGTGCCATGCTATGCACACAGCGCGATCCTTATTTCTTCCATACAAAAGTGATAGTTGTATTTCAACTTTTGTGGGAAATGGGGTTAGGATCGTCGATGGAGAAATTGATTTCGGATCTAAAACCAGATTTAAAATCACTTGAATTTTTTTGTAACTATTCATTTTTTTTTTTGGGATTTGGGAGGTGTAGATTGTTACGGTGGTGGTTTGTGACGGTTTTTGTGGTGGATGTTAATGATGGTGATGATGTGGCGCGATGGTGTAGATTTATTGGTAGTGGTGGTAACTTGGTTTGGACGTGATGGTTTAAGGAAGCAGCGCACAAATTATGGTGGGTTTTAGTTTTAGCCTTTGACGATTTAACACAATAACATACAAGTGATGGAAATGACTGTGACGAGGTAGTACGATATATTAGAAGTGGTGATGACGCCACAGATTAATAGCTGGGTGGCGACAGATTGGTATAGTGGAAAAGATTCATTTGGTTGTAGTGATTGTGGTTGGTACATGCGGTGGTAGTGGTGGCATGGCATACATGTGGATCGATGTCCATAGTCGATGATCCTGGTTGTGTGTAGGTCACAATTGATTGACTTTCTGTGATAAAATCTCTTGAATATGTGACCTGTCAAAGTACCTAGGTTATATGTCAAAGTGCAAAGGCCACGGGTCAAATTCAAGAGATTTAGTCAAAAGCTATTAGATCAAATCACAGGTCACAAATCCAAAGATTTGTTTACCCGCCATTGGATGAGGTCACGACCACATATAATAGGGCACATGTCAAAGTGCATAAGTCACAGTTCACAAACTCAAAAAATTTGTTCACGAGCTATTGAATCAAGTGATGGGTCACATGTCAAATGAATAGGTTACAGGTCATGGATTCAAGAGATTTGATCAAAAACCATTGGCTTAGGACATGTCACATATTTAAGAGATTTGGTCTCGAGCCATTGGTTCAAGTTACAGGTTATATGTCAAAGTGCATAGGTCACATGTCACAGATTTAGTAGATCTGATCAAAGTCGGTGATTTCTTTGACCTCGGCTATTCGAATTGGTCACAAATTCAGTTAAACAGATTTCAACGTTAAGAATTGAAATTATTTGCTTTGATAAGTACTTTGTAAATTATATCAGGGGATTGTTTTTCAATTTTCAATTTTCAATTTTAAAAAATTGTTTTAAATTGTGTTTCTCCCTCTATCTATACTGATTGAGTCAGTGATGCTCATGTTCGTAGCTGAAGAAGTCGCTGGTGAGGTAGATGTCAACGGACGGATGTCGATGACTGTAAGAGGGATGGCAACGGGCGAGCGCATGAGTGTGGAGGTGGTGTTGGTAAATTAATTTAATTTGATAATATTATTGTTTAAAATTAAAATAGAATACCTGACTTTTGCGTTTTTAAAGTTAATGTTTGGAAATTGATTTGATGCATACTTAATACCTTATGATTTTTTTCCATTAGTAATACCAAGTCCAACTCGTTTATCTAATATGCCCAAAGTTTAATATTCAAATATAGGACTACATAAGCCCACAAGCCCAATTTCAAATTATAGCCCGAACCCATTTCGTAATTTGCACGTGTAGTACAATTCGTAAGACCCAGGCCCAATTCATTAATTCTCTGTGTTTTGTACCCGAGAGCTTTAGAACATCGCAGTTAATCTCATCTCAAAAATCAGTTTTGTCACTTCAATAAATAAGTTTGTCCAATACGTGACAATCAGGGCATGTTCGGTGTACATAATCGAGGACAGACCGACAGTACAATACACAAATTTTAGCTTCATTTTCTTTCATAATTCCATCTCATATTGTCTAATCGTGTTCCACCTTATCGATTCTCTTAACTGTTAATTGTAGACAACTCTTTCTTTTATACACACATACATATCAACTCTTTCTGGACAAAAAATATGAAATTGGGACTCCATAGATTTGACATTTACCTGAAAAAAATGTACATGTACCTAAAGGATTGCTCCCTCCATACTCGATGCCTAACATGAGAGCACATGATAAAATATTAAGCATGGTTTAGGCACAACACAATCTTCTGTGTTCTGGCTTTCTTCTTTCTCGATTACGGAAGGAGTTCCCACACGTTACATTTGAGAGAAATTACAGGCCAAAATGCCAGTCGAGAGTGGCCTTTAGTATGAGATTTTAGCTTCTTTTTGATTTTTGTGGACTCAAGTACCAAACAGTAACATACTGTTACTCTTGTTGCGATAAGGGATTTTAGCTCAGTAGCTCCCAATGGAGAGTCTTAGTTCTATATCAACTTTTAAAATAAATACAAAAAAATTATTTGTGCATTTAATTAAAAAGCTAGTTAATTAATTTAGGCCTTTTCTTTACCTGCGGTCTTCTTGAATTTTCTTGGTTTCCTTACCAGTCATTTCCTTATGAGCCAAACCCTTGTCTGAAAACAGCTAGTAAAAATATTTCAAACTTGGATTAATTAATGTATAATAATTGTTGATAATAAATGTTATTTACTTCTGTCTTGAATTATACAGACACACTGCATGGTAATTTCGAAAATAATAATAATAATGCAATAGAAAAATCATACATGTCTTAATTTTCTTTGTGAGGGAAGAAATCAACAATGAAATAGAAGAATCAGACAATTCTAAAGAATGCAAGCCGAAGAACAGACTAATATTTTCTAATGAATCGAAAACCAACTGCACATCATTTTAACGTTACAAAATCATCATAGGATGTTCATCAAACATAGTATTAAAATCATACAACAATTCAATATGCATAAACAAACAAAACAAATAATTCAAAGGCCTAATTTTGATCACAGTACCTGATCATCACACACAGAGACGAAAACGAACAAAAATACAAACATAAACTCGAACACTGATAATTAATCTATGAGTTATTTGTAGAAGAACAGTCACAGACTACTTCATTTTGTACCTCCCTGCGGTGGAAGCTCCGGTGGCAACCACAGGCGGCGCAAGTGAGTGCACCCTCGGTTCCTTCCCCGCCACAAGGCATGAATTCTCGGCAGCCGTCGACGGCATATCCTCCAACACTCGCTGCGTGATTTTTTTGACACTCTGCATATCTCACAGTCCTAGAAGTAAGCGACGAATTCACTGAATAACTTGAAGAGTCGTTCCTCTTCAGCACAACTTGAAGCTTTTTCATCGCTTTTGATCAGAAGATTACTGACACTTTTGAAGAAATTACAGTACGAAAATTCAAATTTTCAGACGAGAAGGATGTGAAGAGGAAAGAGGAAGAGGGCTAGGTTATTTTTGGTGCCGAGAGAAACCCTAACCCTAGAAGGCATATTTATACAGCTAGCCACTGAACCTTTATTAGTGGTTAATACTCGAATATTAACTTTTCAAAGCGCCGCTATATTTAAATCATGCTACAATTAATGGTTAGATTGGCCAAATTTAGGTTATGTTATTGTGTCCCTTCAATTATCCTAGAGATTTGAATTCTCGACCTTTATACATTTTGATATTATGTAACTTTAAACTGTTACAAGGTAATTTCTGAACTTTTGATAAAATTGAAATGGTACAAAGACGATTAACATGGATTTTGCGCAAGGATGATATTGGAGGAAGTTTTTTATTTGGACTAATTGGTTTCATTTATATAGAATGACCGTGTAATTACTTCCTATAGAACCTAATATTCTTATGTGGCCCTAAACTAATTAAGGGTCCATTCGACAAGATTTTCAAAAAGTCAAGAGCTACTTCTTAGATTTTTCTGAAATGATTTTTGGAAGAAGTTGGAATAAAGTAACTTTATAAAGAAGTTCCTCTACTAGAAGCAGAAATAAAAGCAAAAACTTCGTCAAAAGGGCCCCAAGTTAAAGTGCTAAAGGATGGTTAATTATGGGGGATGAACGTGGATTCGATAGTTGAACCTTCCAAGTTTGTGTGGACAAAGTCAAAGGTCTCTTTGTTTATTTACATGCAAATAGTTTTAACTGATGTCAGTCATTATAAATAATATTGATAGGTTTACACTTTCAAACACACACACCACTAAGCTAAGAGAGTAATGCATTTTTTATAAGAATTAAATTAACGAACAATTAGTGTCAATAAATCTTAATTAGCAGTAAAAAGGAGACATCTCAACAGGGAATTATTAATTATAATTAATACATAATCACTCCTTCAGCATCAGTAATTCCTAATTCCATTCTAATTGATTGCCTGGTTTTACATCTCAATTTCTACGGTAGGATTATTTCTAAATTCAATTTTAAGCTCCTGTTTGGTTTTCATTCTTTCTCCATTAAAATGAAAAATATGACCGTTATCCATCACATTAAACTATCAAATTTGAATTTCTATCTCTTGTGTGGGTCCATAACGGCTATATTTTTCATTTTCATTCTTACAAAAATGAGAGACAAACACCCTCTAAGAGTAGAATTCCGTGGAAAAAGTGTAATCTTCATTTGATAAACGTGTTGTACTTCTTAACTAAAAATAAAATTAATTTGTGTATTAGTAACTTTCATGAATATTTGATCATTATTTTATGAATATTTCGTACAAAAACGGGAAATATTAAAACACCCGTGACCAGCCCTTTTTTCTGCCTACTTTTAAAAAGATTTAGGTAAAGAAATGTGGAAGATTCTCCCTCTTATTTACGATAAATTATTTAACTAAAAAAGTACTACTGCACAAATGATATAAGAAATTATGCTATTTAGAAAGAACGACAAGTTAATCAAATTGAGATCCCAATTTTTTTTTTTTTTTCTATATACCTCGTTCCTTATTATTTTATTTTTCTAAACGTTAATAAAAGTTGATATTATCCAAAGGGCCTAACATGGATGTCGAAGAAATATTCCCTATAAAGGGGGAATATAAATTAGGCATTTGGTTTGGTAACGTGGTGACGTGGCTAGACTTTTTGTATGTTTGTTGTATAAAAGCCTTTTTGCTTCTATACTTGTGCTGCCCAATAGTTTGGTCTAAAATGTTTTGGTCCATCCATCACTTCTTACCAAACTCAAGTTGCTATCACCAACTAAAAGAACTTATGTCATGTACCACGAAGGCTGATCTACAAGACAATCTATTTAGTGACTAAGTTCAGCAATTCAGGGATAATGCTTTCGAAAATTGTGAATCGAGTTAGAAATTGATCGATCTTTAGCTAAGAAACTGTGTAGTGAAAAGTAGGAGATAAACACGATCAAGAACATGGTAGAATTACATAGATTTACAGGAGATCCCAGAGAGATGCAAGGAGTTAGTATTTGGAAGAGAGACATAGGTGAATGAACAATATGAAACAGAACCACATATGAGTTTATAATACAAGAGGGAAAAAAAAAACATATTTTACAATTGACAATTATAGCACAATGACATTTTGTCCTCGTTTGGAGTAGTTAAAAATCGGACTGTTAGTAGATTTTGGTAAAAGTTAATGAAATGTAAGGTTAAAAAATTGATAAAAAATTACGAATCCCATAAAATGTGGTTGAAAATGAGTTTGATGAAAATGAATCTTAGAAATGAGGGCCAAAACAAGGGCTTTATCTATTTCAACCATATATTTTTATCAATTCATATTTTTTTTTTCATAAATAAAAATCTACTAAAATTTAATTTTAATTGAATTTGATTCCTTGTTCATAACATATTCGTATTATTTATGTGTAAATTATTGTAACAGTCATAATTACATAAATCTTTAACTTTTCATGCTCTACTTTTTGATGACTCGAGTTGAAGTATTTTGCCTCAATAATATTTAAACAATTATCTTAACCTTTTATCAAGTTAAATTACTAAGTATTTTGTATCTTCAGCAAAATTTTGAGTTCAACGGTTAAAAGTAAAATATCTATGCAACGAGAGACTTCATGAATCATGATAATGGCTTTTGAACATTTTTCTAGTCAACAAAAGGGCAAGGCAACTGAAGGAGGTAGCAAACATAATTATGTTGGAGAAATGGAAGCTGTCAAATGCTTAATATTCACAATTTGTTAACATAAATAGTATTTCAATATAAATTAGTAAGTAATAAGTATCAATTAAATTACTCAATCTAACTATATATATACATTACAATTAGTTTTACAATCAAAATAAGTCAAGCTGATTAACTCGAAATACTTTAAGACCCTTTTGTTTAGATAAAAATTCGATAAAAATTTAAGTTAAAATCAATGATTATTTTTGCCAAACGTTTCATCGACAGTTTTTATAAACTTCTTAACCACACTATATTTTTAGCTAAACCAAACAGGGGCTACTAGTATTCTTGATACGTATAACATAATACACAATAAGCCCTAGTTTGTTTAAGCTAAAAATTAAATCCGTAGCACATTTTGATAAAAATGGTGAATTGCGTAGTTGTGAAGTTGATAAAAATTGTGGATCTTATAAAATGTGTGATTGAAAATAAATTTGGGAAAAAATAAGATTTAAAACATGGAAGCCAAACTGGCGTAAATAAGACTCAAATTAGTTTTTCTGTATTATTGAGCTAGCTTACATTCTACCTTCCAAATAAGTCGCAAGAGTATGTTATATATAATATTTGATATGACTAGAGAGTACGAAAATAATTCTTTATCATATTTTTAATATTGTTCAACACTATCTAATCTAGCCTATCAAACAAGTCTCGAAAGTACTCATTGCAATTAAGTGTTTTTTATTTTCTTTTAAATGCTCTTTAATCTAGCTTATCCATCAAGTCGCAGGATTACTCATTAGGATTAAGTGGAATCAAGTAGTTAGTAAGGACTGATGAGGGGTTGATGGAGACGTAAAGATAGGGATGACTGTGCTTTGAGGGAGATAATGAAAGATGAAGCACTTTGCTTCTTACCAACCCGACCCATCTTTTTTGATGCTTAATAAATCTTGGGGCCATTAATAGAGCATCTTAGGCTTCTAACCAAGCTTTTTCTTGCTCTTTTGGTTTGTGGAGATAATGGGCATTAATAATACCCATAACAAGGTGATACTTATATATAGTCTTATTTATCAAAAATAGAAAGTGGTATGTTAAAGAGGAAAGTTGGCATTGATTGATGAAACGGGCAATTAGGAATCTTATCTTGAATATTTAATGCTCATATAGTACTACGTACAAATATTGGGTTCATGTCATTAAAACAGTGTGACGGGTCCATTATGTAAGCTAATTAGTATAGAGGTGTAAAAAGGGATCCGGACATGTCATGAACAAGTCAAGATGATACTTTATTGTCTTAATTGTGGAAATTAGGACATAGATATGTTTATTTTAATGAGGAAAGTTGATGTTAATTGATGAGATGGGTGACTAGGAATCTAATCTTGAATATTTAACGTCATATAGTACCGTGTACGAATATCAAATTCATTTCATTAAAACAGTGTAAAGGGTGTCAGCTAACTAGTGTAGAGGTGTAAAAGGGGATACAGTCGTGTCATGAACTGGTCGTACTAAGTCTAGTTATAGAAAGTCTTGGTTGGTCGGCCATGACAATGACATGAACCAATGGGTAATGTCGAGCAAATTGAAAGACGACACTTCATTTTATGCATTCTGAGTATGAGGGTAAAAAACAAGGTAATTTTGAAATTGCAATCAAAGTTAGATTTGCTAGATTGGTAAAGACCGGGAGAAGTAGTCGATATGACAAATTTATGAACTTATCTTTGTCCAGCATAATCCAATACAAATACAATAAACATGTCTCAAAAATTTCACTAAAATAAATTCATTTTACAAATTTCTCTTGTTGAAAACATTCAAATTTATCAAATCTATTCACATAGTATATTGAAACGAAGATGAGTCCTAACTCTTGGTCTGACATTCAATGACGTTAGGGTACTCAACTTCAATAAGAGAAGGGTACAAATAATGCGGGTAGATGGACATTTAACCAAAGAACACAATCTTTGCTACCTATACCTCAGTTCTCTTCTTTCATTCCCATATCTCACATGTCCAAATATTTTCCACAAGTTTTTGGTTTTTGCTCCAATTATACTTCTTTGTTGAAACTTAAAGCAGCTTCAAGAGATTATTAAATGCAAAACACTTCACTTCTTTTATTATTGTAATTATATTTGAGTAAATTAACTATTGACATCTGTGAATATATGTACTAATAAAAAAAAAAAGAAAAAAACCATAAATGATAATTGGAAAAATGAAATAAAGAGCTAAAAATCAAGAGCCCATTGAAATGTGTTACTCCTCATACATAAAGCTCCCAATGGAAGCCACGTGAGGCACTACGTGCAAACATCTAGTAGTCAATCAAGTCAAAATAAAGAAAAGGCAAGAGTTGCTCTACAGCCGAAGCGCTATCTCTAATCGGGGTTCTTTTGCCAAAGCACCTCCTCCTTCATTCGAATCTCTATGCATCCGAAGTCCCCTCTTCAAGCTGAAGCACTCGCTGCCTTTGAAGCTAATATGAAGAGTATCTTTAGGATTGATTAATGTAATGTTTTTTAATAAGTGTCTAACATGTCAGTCTAGGAGTGTAAGGCGATTGACCTCTTGCCAATGTAATTACTGTACGACAGAGTGATGTGAAATTACGGTTAATTAGATGAAATCATGTGGATTTGATCCAACGGTGACCACGTCGACCTCAACTCTATAAATAGTAACTTTTGTGACATGAAAAGAAATTGGTAAACATATATACAAACTTTATATGCATAATATCACATTTAACTTCCCTTCTTGATCATTTGATATTAGTTTGCTCAAGTTTGTATCCATCTTGTACTGGCGATAGCGTATAAGATTGTTTGTTTGCTTATAACTGTTTTTGATCTTTGTCGATGTTCGAACACTTGCGTCTCACGTTATAAAATATCTTCCATGTCCACTATCGCCGTTTAATACTAATCGTATCTCCGATCAAAACGTGCCGAAATTTACTTGCGTGGACACGAGTGAACTTGACAACTGTTGACCACGTGGCCATTGCAAAAAATGGGGGCAACAAAATATATTTAAACAAAATTATTCTTTAAATTTATATATTATTTTATCATGTACAGTATGTTTTTTATAGATTTAAAAAGACTTAAAAATGCTCTTAGTGCATGATAATAAACTATCAATTTTATTAAAGTTCGTTGGAGTGCTTTTCTCCATCTAATCAACAATTTTCACATTTTATCATAATAATTTCACTATTATATATCGTAAAGTTGTTTTTGTGTTATAATATTAAGTGAAAAAAATTCTTTCGGAATTATTTCAATATCAAAAAAAAAAAAAAAACCTTTGTTAGGCCATTTCCAACCTTGTACTAAAAATTGAGATAAGTTTTGCACCATTTTGCATTAAATCTTGTACAAAATTGAAAATTTCCTGTAACCCAATATATCAAAAGTTACACCAAATAAATAATGTTTCATCATTTTCTCCATTCTTTTTTTCATTCTTAACAATTTATTTATCTCAGAAAATTATTTATTTATTTATTTAATATGACATAAATTACTAAATAAATAATTATTTTAACGAAAAAAATTGAATTCATTAATAAATTAAAAAAATGTATTACAATTAATATAAATACTACAACTACGAAACTATTAAATCATAATTTTAAAATAGAGTTTAATATGTTTGAATCTCGATGTCACGATATATTACGAAGTCTAATTAATATTGTCATTAGATTCTCGAAATTCATATATTTATCCCAAAAATGATCTATTAATGAATTTTGAAATGTACTGTGAGTATCTTCATCTTTGATTTGTCTATGACGAGTAAGAAATTCTTGGAAGCGATGAATTTCATCTCAATTTTAAATAATCATGGTTGTTACATTTTAAAACTTCTTTTCTTTGAATTCATTCCTTAATTATTATTAATTACATGATTAAAATTTATTACAAACGTACCTAATAATAATAATAATAATAATAATTTATCGTATAACAAAAAAGGACACAAATACCTTAACAAATATTTGATGCAAAATGAAAAAGAAGGCAAAAAGGACATTAACCATTTTGTTGCAAAATAATGCAAATGAATAGAGTTGGGTTGCAAATAAATAGTGTTGGGTTGGAATTGTCTGTACAAAATTTTTGTGGCAAAATGGTAAAATATAGTGTTTTGATGCAACGGTTGAAATTGCCTCAAGTAAAACAGGGAGTTTTGTCTATTCCTATTATTCTTTCTATATTTCCTCGACCAATGATTATATTTTATTAGAACTAAATTTTTTCTTCATGAGTAATATTTTAAATAAATTCATTTACTATACACAATGAAGTTATTCTCAATACAAAACTGAAGGCGCATGATTTTATCTTAAATTTTTTTTTGAAATAATAAATGAAGTAATTAATTTAAAATAACAACATGATTTGCACATTATAATTCGAACAAAAATAATAAATTTAGTGAGGCAAATAACAGTCTGTTTGAAATGAATTTATAAATGATTTAATTTAAAAATAAATAGAAATAAAATGATGAATAAGTGAATAATACATATAAGTTTTGTGAAATATATGGTCAAAAATAAAATTTAATCAATTTATAAATGATTTATAAAGGGAGTTATTATGTAGATCCACCATTTTTATATATACATACATTTTAAAAATGATAATTATATTGTATTTTAAATCCTTCTAAATTTTTTCACGAATATTTCTTTTCATTAAATTCTATTGGATCTTTTTAGAAATTGTGTTTAACTAAAACCCTAATAATCATGAAATATTCTATTCGACTAAAATAAAAAAAAATGAGCAGATTTCTAAGTGTTAGCACTAATCATTAATTACATGCTTAAATTCTGTATCAAATTTGACATGGCATAAACTAACGACCCGCAACGGAGAAGATGCAAAGTAAAGCAAGATCAAGGAACAAAATTTGAAAATGGAAAAGGAGAAAAGAACAGATAAATAGAGGGAGGTAACTACTTTGGAGGACAGAGATAAAAAAGGGAATATATGGAAAAGTAAAAACGGATGATGCAAAGAACTTGTTACTTTTCCTTAATTCATGACAATTAACATACTAATGGCAATCCCAAATGGATAAATCTGCTTGTACAGTCCACCTCGAACTGTACAAGCTTACATCCCATCACAGCTCGCCAATTTTTCGTCATTTTTTATTGAGTGTGGACCCTCCGAACTGTGAGGAGAGTGTCAACCGAGCTGTCAAACTAATTGTTTGTGCAGCTCGGTTGATCCCAAATAGAGTCAGACAGAATAAACATTATTTTATGATTTAGAATAATGTCTAAAGAGGAGAAAAGAAAGAAACTCATACGGCACCACCAGCTATCGGAGTCGGACCAACTGATTTAGAAAGAGACATAGCAACATATTCAAGGGAGTCCTAGGTTAGCCACATGAGCTACAATTTACATACGTTTTGTGATATATAAGAGCTAATCTATGATTTTTGGTTTGATATTTGATTGCAGTCGTGATATCCGTGACAAAGGAGGGTGTGAAATTATCGACAATAGGTTACATTGGGATTGCAAACGTTGTTTGTCGTCAAAATATAGCGAGGGATGAATATTGTAATTTTTTAAAATTTTGAAATTATATTAGGGATGTATTTAAAGTGTGATGAATAATGAATTTAATAAGGACAATATTAGAATGTGACGTGGATGAAAATAATATTTTTTTTCAAAATTTTAATATTTTTATAAGGATAGATATTGAATGGGGTGAATATATAAAAATCATAGATGTAAATAAGGGCCCCAAGTTATAACAATCAAAATGATAAACATGGTTTGGTGTATTAATAAAGAAAAAAAAGATACTTGGATCATTTGGGCCTTATATAATGGGCTTCAAAGTATGAAACCCATATTCTTCCTGTTTAAGTAGTTTGGGCTTCAAATGGCATAGTAAATCAATTAACATTTTTATTTTTGATAATGGGAAAATTTCATAAGTACGAGATTAATTATGACATATTTCAAAATTAAGAAAACAGATTTCAAACTTCAAAAATCAGATTTTTATTAAAATTTATTTATGATTTAATTAATTAATTTATTATATTTATATCACATATCTATACAATTTGATCACAAATGAACAATTTAATTAGTCACTTATTATTTTTTGGTCACAAATTAGAAATTTTATGTTACAAATTATTTTACGATCATAATTCAAAAATTTTGTAGGTCACAGTTTGTTCATCAATTATAAATAAAAAATTAATTAGTTACGGATTAATTTTTAGTCATGACTTATCAAATTATTGGTCACAACTTATTTTTTGGTCACAAATCAAAATTTTATAGGTCATATATTATTTTTTGATCATGAATAATTTTTTTATAAATCACGGATCACAAATATTATATATCACAACTTATTAGACAGTCATAACTTATTAATTTTTTAGGTTATATATTATTTCTTGGTCACAATTTATCATTTTCATTGATCACATATTTTTTATTGGTCACAAATTAACCAATTCACTGGTTACAATCAACCAAACAATTTGTGACAATCACTAACACTTACGACCACCACTTCAACATTACCTCCAATAGCACCACCACCACCGTCACCGCCAAAACCACCGCCACATTGGTCACAAATTAACCAGTTTATTGGTCACAACTTTCAGTCAACCAATAAAATCATCACATACACCCACACCACACCCCATCCCGCCACCAACCACCAGCGACACCGCCCACCGCCGCCGCCACCACCACCACCACTGTCAACATCACCATCACTACATCACCAATAGCACCCACGCCCCATGCCACCACTCCAAAGCACCGCACCACCGCCAACGACCATATCGTGTCACCAATGTCATTCCCACACACAAATCACCCACCACAAAAACCACCACTGTCGACCACCGCTAAGTAGATCGAATAAAAAACAAAAATTGTAGATTCGGGCACCCACCATCGCAAGATCTACCAAAAAATAAAAAAACTGTAAAATCTACCAACAAAACTGCCAACACCCCACAATCACCATCGCCTCACTACCGTCATCGCCACTTCTAACACCAAATAAAATCGCCGCCACCAACAACAAACAAAATCACCAAACGCCTCTACCAAATTTGTCGAATCTGAGCATCGCTGCCAAGCACCACTTACAACATTGCTAATCGCAACGAACGACGTTTCATAACTACGGGTGTCGCAAAGCGCCTCTATGTGCGATTTTATTGGAGATAACAACGCTGCTTGGTGGTGGCTTTGGCAGTCGGAGAGGGAAATGGTGGAAATATGGAGAGGATAGAGAAAAAGGGTAGAAGAAAGTAAGAGGAGAGTCGTAAGAAGGTTGGATCGTCGCCGGAGAAAAGAGCGAGTGATGGAGAGGGAGACGAGCAAGGGAGAGGGAAGAGATGGGTCACTGGTAGTGAGGACTGGATAGTGGATAGGGTTTTTATTTTTTTGGTATTTAGTTTATTTAAATAATTAATAAAAAATCTTGTTTTTGAAATATCATTTAGGAATTTTGAATAATTAAAGTATGATTTTGCGTAATTTCCACTTTGATAATTATATTCACAAAATAATTTTTATTTGTTGTGCAATATTTTCATTATACTTAAGGTTCTCAATATTTTCCATTGTAATAACTACGTTCCTAACTTTTTTATCGTGGCGGGGTTCATGTTCACCTTTCAACCTTTACAGGCTAAAAGCTTGACATACCTCACATGTTAGCATTTAAGGCAATATTGCAAGTTTCCAAAGCAAAGTTTCTATCCACATACTATTTTTGAATAATGCTCTGAGTACAAGACACTATTCATACTGGCCTCTCCCTGTTGAAGGTAGGTCGACGGGTCCGACCAGCATTAAAAACAAAAAAGATTCGCACGGACCCTGCTCTAAGTCTGTCCTGACAGAGGCTCACTCGAAGCTGGATTGTACTTTTTTTTTTACAAAATTTCCTGTACAATTTTGACGGGAAATCGTAGCTATTTAATCCAATAAATGCAGAAAGGTGAATGATCAGCCACCTTTTAATGGGTCAGTTCATTGCCACGTGGTTCCATTCCATCTTTCATCAATTGATTAAGAAAATAGATATTTTAAGCGAAAAAAAATAAATAAATTCAAACTTTGCTGTAAAATTGAACTATTGAAGCTTTACATGTGTACGTAGAATTTAACTATCAACTCGAACAAATATCATTATCTAATGAGCTGTAAATTTCAAGATCTATATAGTAAATAAGCGCCTCTACTAACACGAGTGAGGTTGCAGAAGTGGACCTCAATCCAATAGAAGAACAATTGCGTAAAAAAAGAAACTTTCGAGCGAGCGCATTCAATTCTAAAGTCGTTTCATAAACGATTTCTTGTTCAGCTACTGAAAGATAGAGATGAGGCATTGTAATTGAGTCAAGATAAATTGAAAGTAGAAAATGATATGATTGATCGATAATTGAAAACATTGCGACGTTAGTCAAAATTCAATTTTGGCTATTGGAAATAATGGGAAATAAATAAGAATTAGGCTTTGTTTGTCTACCATTTTTTCATATTCTACCACATTATTTTTTAGTACTCATTTTCAACCACACATTTTTCATTAAAATAATGTTACACGTACATAAAATTTTTTTCGTTCTTTTTCAATTACACATTTCAATATCAATCACTATTTCATAATACATTACTCACAAATAATGAGGCACAAACAAGCACTTATAATGAAGTTCATAACACTTCCCGAATAGCATTCATTATAAATAATGGCGAATGAAATTATTAGACTGGGACTAAACAGTAAAAATTGCTTAATGTGAGGGCCTAGAACAAAAAATAAAAAATAAAACCATTCTAAAATAAATCCAGACTTTCATCAAATACGCATTCCTTCCATTGGTCATCAAGTAGCAGATTTTCCAGAGTTGACAAATGGGTCGGACCCAGTGCAGTCGGGTCAAGTTTGCTTTCCCCATGGAGAAAACCAGCTTCAGGAGAACCGGTTCCGGAAAATTCAATTTCAGAGTTTGAAGAATCAAATGATGCGGATCCAAACCAGAATAGTGATTCAGATAACGTATTTCCACTTTTTCTCTCGGTGCATGGACTAGGAATGGATTCACGAGCGCTGCAATCGACTGAATTTTGAGTAATTGAAGATTTTGGTCTATTTATCGCCCATTGTTTAAGTAATCTGGCAATATTTTCAGTGCTGGACGCATATGTAAATTCTTTTCCAGATTTTGTATCAGGCGGTTTGAATTCTGGGATTAATTCAGTGAAATTGCTTGTATTTTGATATGATAATGCATCATGGAGTGCTTGTTTTGCCATGTTGATATCTGTTTGTAGCTTCATTTCCCATTGACCTCTCGTAATTGAGTGAGCTTCGAAGTTTGAAGATGGAAGATTTTTTACCTTCTTCTTCAAATGTGTATTCCAATAGTTTTTTATGTCATTATCTGTTCGTTCCGGGAGATAAGAAGCTATGGAAGCCCATCTGCAATTAGATTCACACTCTTTTAGCCATTGTTGTTGGACTGATGCTACTTGTGCATATTAGTTTATATATAGATGAGGAGGGTGGAGAAGTAAGTTTTTTATTTTATTTTTGTTTTTATTAATAAAATTTGGTCGAAGAAATTCTGACATAATCATATCTTACTATATCACGTGTATGTAAACCTATTATTATATACATGCAGCACAATCAACAGATTTAGGGCTTCTGAAAATGCAAAAATTGTTTCTGACATTAATAAGCTATTATTGAATATATTCAGATAATTTTTTGAAAAGTGTTTTGTCCAACTAGAAGACTTTTAAAGAAAGCTAACTTTAAGGTTTCATTTAGCATGACTTTTACTTTTACTTTATGTAGAAAAACTTTTGAAAGAAGTTATTTTAATTTTTATATGAAAATTACTTTTTAAAAGAGTTTTTTATTTCATAAGTACTTTTAGATGAAATTACATTGAATCAATTTCTTTTAAAAGTTATTTTGACTAGAAGCTTTTCATAAAATTAGTCAAACAGGTCTAAAAGCAACTTTTGATTGCCAAAAGCTTTTTTTGACTTTTCAAAAGCCATATCAAATGAGCACTTAGCTTCCTCGAAAAATTATTTTACAAAAAACAGAAGTAATAATAGAAGCTCTATCAAGCGATACGTATAACGATGAGAGGGGATGAGAATATACTTGTTGCCCAAAAGAGCTTGAAGCTGAATGATAATCTTCTCTTCATGTACAGTGAAATTCCCCCTTTTGATCCCTGGCCGAAGATAATTAGCCCATCTTAGCCTGCAACTCTTACTGCATCTACGCAAACCTGAAAAAACGAACATCGATCACTTGACACCGTCTAGCTAACTAATTAACATTGTTTTTCAGAAAATCGAGGAAATTGTATAACCTGCATTTGTAGGTACAGCCCTCCAATTTCCAGGACCATGTTCTTTAACATAAGACACCAATTTTATGTCTTCTTCAGGAGTCCACGGCCCTTTCTTCACACCAACTTTATCATAACAAGGTGGTCTGCCCATATCTACTTCTCCTTTGTACTTTTGCTCAAAACGTCCAGGTCAAAATATTTATATATATGGCTGAGATTGGAATTAGTGGTGATGGTCTGGGATTGTTTGATCTTCATATATAGAGAATGAATTGAAGAGACAATAATTGACCTAGAGGAAATTATGTAAAAGTTGACAGCAAAATTAATGCTTTTCTCAGCCATGGACTCACTAAAGTCAGCTCCATCTGTCTTTTGCCTCAGCAAAACCGCGTTTCATTCAATGTGCTTTGCCTCTTGTATATTGAAAACCCTAATTTAGGCTTACTATAGTATTCTTTACATCTGTTTTATTTTTATTATTATTTTCTAATATCTATATCTATTCTATCCATTTTATTATAAAGCTCACACTTGGTAAGATAATGCAATTTAACTTCAAGAATAAGATTGCTTAATAATATTTCTTCTGACACTTTGCTCTTGTCCATTGCCCTTTCCACACGCACAGTATTTTTCGACATTTGACTAACTTGAACGTCAGAGAGTCCATGACTGTCTTCTCAACCGTCAGAGAAGTTCAGGTGCTCCTAACATTTTTCCAAGTATGCAAGAACTTAACAAGTTGACACGAATGAATTTGGGATCTCTTGACCATGTGTTCCTGTCCGATTCCTAAGTTAACTCGTATGTTTCATGTCCTTGTTCTTTGTATTCAAATGTATATGAGCAAACTTTATAAATCAGATTCCATTTTGAAAAAATCGTTTGTTATCTTCAATTCCCTCTAAAGTTGTTAAGAGTTCCAGCACAAAAAATAAAATAATAATAATAATATTTAGATGAAAAAAGAAAAAAAAATTGAAATTTGAAATCCAAAAAGAAATTCGATATTCTTCATGTAAAGTGCAACAAACAATAACTTTAGTCACAATTAGAATTAAAAAGTCAAGACTCTGTGGTCAGGAGATGGAGGCTGATCAGAGCAAGAAATGGCTAATAAATAGTCTCACGTTGCATTTTTCTCTTCAAAAATTCAGCATGTGAGAGCAATAAATGGGAAATTATGAGATGGGACCATCTACCCTTTTCACTTTTCTTTTTCATCGCACTATACTTATATACCATCTTTATATATAATTACTCCAATTTATAATTAGGAGTATATATCTATAAATTATGAGGTAAGAATTGCTGTAAGATACGTAATAATTATTATATCTATAAATTTGTATGTGTTTTTTTATATTAATTGTTTGTGCAAGATAGTTTGCATTTGTTTATTAATTTTATATGGTTTATATTAGGTGAAATGTATAGAAAATGAAGCATGTTTGGGATGTTCAATTACTATAACCATATCCGATAAGTGTTCCATTTCATGCAACGACGAGCCTATTCACTTCGACTAACGTGAAAAAGCTTTTGGTAATTTGGCCAAGCTGGAAAACTTATGTAGATTCATTGATGCATGTGTTTTATTTAACACTGTTCAATTCATGTTATATATCGAATGTAGCGCTAAGGGGTCTTATTTTTAGATATTTACTTAAAGTCGCATAATATAAACTTTTAATATTACCCAAAATATCCAACAGCTTTTGTGTTTAGATACAATATGTTTACCTTTGACGATTTTCATACTGTCGAGATGAGTATGTATCTCATCAGCCATTATTTCAACTTGTCACAATGGTATTTCAGATGTTCAACTACTACTAAAATTCCACACAATGAGAACAAAATGGGGAGTGTAGGGTTTGCCCCGTTTATTATTGTTATTTTATTTTATTTTTTAAATTTCGAGTTATGCTATTATTAGGGAATAAAATACAAATTCTAAATAGGTTTTTAATGAATGAATTGTTTAGAAATAAAATTATTTTTAATTTTTTTTCTCTTCACGAGGTGGGTTTTTTATGTCATCACTATCCAAAGCCAATTAATCCGCGGAAAAAACTAAAATTCCCGGTGGGCTTAAAGACCCATTTTCTATTAAGCTCACTACCGCTTAGTCCAGAAAATCCACTTTTGCAAAATTAAATTAAAAAAAAAATGTCATTCCACCTAATTGGGCTCCTTGTAAAAAACTATCGATCTGATGTCAATGTTTTTTATGCTACTTTTCTGTAATTAATATTTTTCTTGTACTTTTTTTTTTCTTTGTAAGTTGCTACATGTACACAGCCGTGTGTATAAGGGTGTTCAAAATGGACACCCGGTGCCCCCTATTGGAGGGTGTGCCTAGCCCACCGGCGCCCTTTCCAATAGGGGCCACCGTGTGTTCAAAAATGGACACCCAACAAAAATAATCCTTCGAAATTATATATAAAGATTGGAAAAATAAAACAATAGTTGGTTTAGAGGGGGTCAATCAATTAACAAGCACTAAAAGTAAAAACCATCAATTTATTTAATTGATACGTGTCACAAATATTGGGGGAAGTAATTAAGGGGCATCGTCCTTGTGTCCAAACCTATGAATAATGCTGGGCCTAAAATATACTGTTTGATGTAGCACCGGGTCCGGATCCTGGTCTATTAGAGGTTCAAAAATTTATGTACCACAAATTATTAATTACATTGATATCAGCCTCCTCCGGTCCCCTATCCCTAATACTGTGCAACAATATAATTACAACCAAGAAGAAACAAATAAAAGAAAATAATATGAGAAAAATGAAAATTAGGAACCCACTTTGCCAAAACATTAATTTAGGTGACTATATTTGACAAGTTAAATTAAAAAATAATGCTATTTGCAGTCGTTCACTACAGCAATCGCTCTACGTGACATACACATGACATGTGGTTATTTAATACATTAATGAATAAAAAAATTACCACATTAATGTATCAAATAATCACCTGCCATGTATATGTCACGTAAGACGACTGCGACAGTAAGCGACTACGAATAACATTACTCTAAATTAAATGAGTAATGTAATGCGTGTGTGATAACAAAAGAAATTTATTAAGATTTATGATTTGACAACCTTGAAAATCTAGGATTAAAAATCTTAATCCTCCGAAAACATTGATTTGCAATATTGCACACGTTTTTTAATTAAGCCTTTTAATTATAACAAGATTGTTAAATGGACCAAGTCAAGTTGGCTCGCGACCCACCAATTTATTTTCTTAATTGAAAATTGCACTTTTCACTTCCCCAAAAAAAATATATCACAAACTAAATTGTAAAAAAAAAAAAAAAAATCAACATGAAAAATTATATTTTTTTAAAAGATTAATGAAGTTGTAAAAAATATGAGCCACTTAAGAGTAATTGACGTGCGACTCACACAAGTTTTTTGCTATTCGATAGCAAGAAACACCCCATTTGTCACCCCCAATCATGCACCAAACGTGGTAAACCTACTCAAGAACATTACACATCGCTAATAACTTATGCATGTAGTGAGTGAATAAGATACAAAAGATAAAGGAGGATAAGCAAAATTCATACTATTAATCTTGTTCTAAGCATTTATATTATCTCCATCATCGAGAATAACATGTTAAAAGATTTATTCGAAACAACACAATACATCCTTAACACTCGTTTATTTAGCTAATTACTCTCACGAATAGTTTTCTTTCTTTTTCAATTAAAAATAATTAATTAGGAAATTCGCATATAATAGTGGGACCATTCCATATTCTCCCCCAAAATTTCTCACACTCAATTATCTCGAGTTGACGTACAATTTCATTATAATGTTATAATTACTTATCTGGAAAGAATTGTAAACTTTCGATTTCATTTCATTTTCACCCTTCCGGCAGAACAAATAGACCTCTCAACTGATAATTCTGATAGACTCACCCCGGACCTCTCTGTGATTTTACACGTAAAAATATATATATTATTTGTGCATGGTTTTATGTAATAGAGAAGAGGATACCTAGGCTCTAAGCAATGAGGCTAATTAGCTTTGGTCCGGTCGCTGACAGGTACCTATCTCCCCTTGAAACTCTCCATTTAGGTCGGATTTCAATTTCTTCCGAGTCAGTTTATCATTAATCGATCTGTTTACAGGTGAAAGGTCCAATCCGAGTTTGAAATATTCAAAGAAGCCATAAATTCTTCAACTGCCCTGTTGCCCTGTTCTCTGTTTCTTGCTTCCAACTGAATTTTTTCAGGCCGATAAAAATTAATGGATATGCCCAAAAGGTGTCTGTGTTTGCTCACTTCTTCAGTTTTATGAACATGGGTTCTTCTGTTATTCAGTTCCTGGTCCATAAACTAGTTTCTATTTTACATGCTCTGTTGAGTTTCATCTCCACAGTAATCTTCAGGTACGTATATTTTTAATTTAAGAAGATTCCTTTTCTTAAAGAAATTCTGGGTTTATCTGTTTTACATTCAAATTTTATTTGCTTACAGGCTGCCAAAAGATGGGAGTTCTGTAAAGGGTAATGTAAATTATTACAATGTGAAAGGAAAAAAAAATGTTTCAGAAACAGAGTCTAAATCGGAAAAAGATCCTGCCGAGTTTAGAGGTGTTGAAAATGAGGTTGAGGAAGAGAAATCAGAGGGCTTTCTGAATTTCAAGTTTCCAACTTTTGAAGATTTTGGTAGAAGCAAGAAAGAAACGAGTAATTTATTTAATTCTGAATTGGTTCCTTTTGTAGATGAAGAGGCAATTTTTACAGCGAAGGAAATTAGGAATAAAGACAGATATCAGGATTGTTATGAAAATGATGAAATTATTGTTGATGAGTGTTTGCATGAGAAAACCTCGGAGAAAGTTCATAATGAATCGGCTGATATTCTTGTGGAAGGAAATGAAAATAATGTTGATGAGAGAATTGAATTTTCTGTAGAGGAAGAACGAGTGGTTGAAGAGGAAAACTATTTTGGAAGTGCTCGTGGATTTTTGGATGAAGGCCAATCCCATTTGGAGAAAAATTCCGTGGTTATTGATTCTGATTCTGAATCAACGAGTTTTGAGCACATTCGTGATGTCATGAATAGCTCAGCTTATTCATACAGCGAGGGCTTCCTTTCGGATGGAGAGTTTGATTTTGATGCTTCGATGGATACTGATGGTGAAAAGGAGAATTTGGATTCAGAAGGTGAATTGTCAAATGAACTTGATGGTGAAGACATTGATGTAATGGAAGATCTTAGGAAATTAGGAGAGGATAATTTACAGAATCGAGATAGGTTAACCTCAAATTTTCTGTCTGAGAGCGATTTTATTGTAGATTCAGAGAAGAAAACAATGGAGCAATTTGTGGATAAAAATGGTGCAGATGATTTTGAAAACCAGAAGTCAAAAGATTCATCAAAATCGAACTCTGAGGATGCAAACAAATTAGAGTCATTGTGGGAACATCAAGAATTGATTGAGCAGTTGAAAATGGAACTTAGAAAGGTTAGGGCCACAGGGTTGCCCACCATTTTAGAAGAATCCGAGTCTCCTAAGATGATGGATGACTTGAAACCATGGAAAATTGACGAGAAATTCCAGCTTGAAGATTGCATCGATGAGCTTCACAAATTCTCCAAGTGCTACAGAGAAAGGATGCGAAAATTTGATATCTTGAATTACCAGAAGATGTATGCAATAGGTCAGTCATGTATTCGATTTATTCATCATCTTTCATTTACGACTTTGGAACACTTCTTCGTTCTTTATCTCGATTAAATTTGTAGATAATGATGCTTTTATTCTTTTTGTCTGTATATTAATTATCATATTTTTACTTGTTAAGAACCATAATCCATGGACATGAATGAAGCAACCTACTTTTAATACTTTAGGCGTTGAAGATAGGACCACAGTATCTGTTAGTTGGGTTCTGCAGAAACAGGAATAACATGAACCTTCGCTGGTACGAGGCATTAAAAGCATTTTTCCTAACACTACTAGATAACACGGGACGAGTTTTTAACTTCATACTTTTCTTTCATACAATCCGTGTTATCCAGTCCAACATATTAAATACTATATAAAAACACGGTGGACGACAGAACATACTGAGGTGTGGCTGAGAAGGAGAATTCATAGTTTGTTGCATTAAAATTCTTGTCCAAATGTTATGTTGTCCCATTGAATTCCTTCTTTAAATTCTTTACCAAACTCTCATATTTCCAAGACATAACAGAATTTATCCCAATTTGCAATAACTCTTGAGTTTTTAGGTCAGCTGCTCCTCGAGTCCCTAAAGTTTTTGAACTGTCCTATTGCAATTGTATTCACAGGTTTTTTGCAGCTAAAGGATCCTCTTCAGTCAATTTCAAGGCGCAGACCATCAGTTCCAATGCTCAAATCCCTTTTTCCGTTTAATCTTTCGCTATTCAAGCATGGAAGCCGTGACAGTGATCCAATGCAGAATTTCTTTAAAGAATTGCGCGGTGATCTTGAAGTGGTATATGTTGGACAGATGTGTCTTTCTTGGGAATTCTTACATTGGCAGTATGAAAAGGCCTTAGACTTATGGGATTCCGATCCTCGTGGAATCCATCGCTATAATGAAGTTGCTGGTGAATTTCAGCAGTTTCAAGTGCTCATGCAAAGATTTATTGAAGACGAACCTTTCCAAGGGCCAAGAGTTGAAAACTACATCAAGAGTCGATGTGTCCTTCGAACTCTTCTTCAAGTTCCTGTCATAAAAGGTGAATTTTCATCAAATTCACAACCCGAGTAATCTTACAAGATGAACTATTTCGTCCTCAAAAACTAAAAGCACTGATTTACGTAATTTGGCTACTTGCAGTGGATAGCTTCAGAGACAAAAAGAAGGCAAGAAAGAAAGACAGAGACGAATACATTATCACGACTGACATGCTGGTGGAGATTGTAGAAGAGTCGATACGAATATTTTGGCGATTTGTTCGAGCTGATAGGGGTTGCGCCAGTACAAGTGCAAAGGAAACACCTGTGCTTCACAATCCTGAAGACCTTGAGCTTTTGATGGAAGTCAGAAAGACACTTCAAAAGGTTGCTTCATGAGACTAAATTGATGAATCTTGTTTAAATTATAAACTTTCTAGTAATTTTCTCTTGATAAATGCAGAAAGAGAGAAAGCTCAAAGACATTTTGAGAAGTGAAAACTGTATACTGAGGAGAATCCGACGTTATAGAGATGATGATTCAGACCAAGTGCTCTTTTTTTTCGCTCAAGTCGATGTGAAATTGGTGTCTAGAGTTTTACGTATGTCGAGAATAAGCAAAGACCAGTTGATCTGGTGTCGTAACAAGCTAACTAGAATTAGTCTTTCGAACAGGAAAATAAATGTGCAACCCTCGTTTTTGCTTTTCCCATGTTAATGCTAGTAGTTATTTTCTAATCCTAGCTCGAGAAATCTTATATGGTTCTATCGATCTTGAAATTTTTGTTAGTAGTTTTGTATTTGAATAGAAAATTATCCGTTCATTTTGTCTTGATGTTTCATATTTTTTATTGTTATTCGCTCACTTGATTCTTGATTTCACTCGGCAATTGTACCTATATTTACAAGTATGAAACAAGATTACAATGTTTTATCCTAAAAACCACCCTCAACATATGTCGTCTAATCAAATGATAAAATTCTCATCCTTCAAAATTTACCATTATCTAGTAAGTGGTAATTCAAGTCCAATTTCCGTTTTTATTATTATGATGATGAAAAAAATTCATTTATTCTCTTTTCCTTAATAAAAAAATTCTAAATTTTAAAAGTGTCATTGGAAATGTACTCTGAAAAAGAATGTTTGAAATCTAATATAGAAGGAGGGCAATGGATCGAGCAAGCATTTTTCTTTTTTTTTTTTCTTTTTTTCCTTTTTTTGGTCGTTTTTTAAAATTAATAAAATAAATAAAAAAATTAATCGATTCACGAGCTCAAGACAAGCCGCCACGACTGATGAATCAAAATACTTTCAAGTCCAGCTCTTGCTCGGCCAATAACTTAAATAAGATCTCGAAGCAAATCTAAGCCCATCTTTGACAATTATTATTTGAAAACTCTTTTTTCTCTTTACTCATATTTAACAACACATTCATATAATAAAATATTCTACACCTAAACTCTTTTTTTGTTTTTTTAAGGCACACATCCTCCTAAAAATCACTATTCAAAATAGTATTTTGACCAAATAAGATCATCTCCAATATACTCTCTAGTCTCTATTAAGAGCCTATTATATAATTTAGAGAACATCTATAAGTTTAGAAAGTAAAAATTTTGAAGTAGTCCAACATACACTTTATATCTAACACTAAATTTTACTACTCCCAAAAAATATTTATCATTTTTCTCTATATTTTACTTTAACTAATTTTCTTTAGATTATTTTATTATTTTCTTACATTGAAAATTGAAATTTTTTGAATGCATTTAATTATAAAAGTATTTCCAAGTGACTCTTTAAATATGAGTCAAACGACTCAAACCCACTCTCTTTAATTAAACACACTCAAAGTGTTTCAATTTTCTATATAGGAAAATAATAAAATAATTTAGAGAAATGCTAGTTTAAAAAAAAAAAGATAAAGAAAAATAATAAATATTTTTTGTGAGTAGTAAAATTAAGTGTTAAATATAAAAAGTTTGTTAGAATACTTCAAAATCTTAACTCTATAAATTTATAGATGCTATTTAAATGATAGAATATACTCTTTAAAACTATAGAATCTTGAAGATGCTCTTAAATTTTGAATTTAAATAGTTTTTTGGAGCATTAAAGAATCTATTGTAGATGCTTTAAGGTCATCAAACAAGCCAAATTTTAATTTGTTGAGAATATTTTCAACCACTTCACAAATTGATTTTTCTAAAATTCGTCTAATCTTAATTATGCTATATTCTTGTTAATGTATTGCCAGTCTTTGTGATATATTACTTCTATCATTAGCCATAGATTTCTGCGTGAATTCTCTTCAGGAAAATATAGCTGCACCCTATTGGTAAGACTTTGAGAAGTCAAAAGCTCCTTATGAAATTAGGAAGATGCTTTTGAACCTGTTTAGATAATATTTTGAAAGTATTTTGTGTGGTTAAAAGAGCTTTTAGAAGATAATCCCTAGTCGGAATTACTAGATGGTCTATCTCATGAGCCTGGGAATAATAAAGAAAGAACGACGTGAAGGTAAAGTGAATAAAGAAACTAAATTGATCCTTTGTATTTGTTTTGATTGTGAAATATGTAATGCTTTTTCCAATGTACAAAAATTCATGGAAACAAATGTAAATACTCAAAGAGGACCATTCCTTGCCTATATAAGTGCTATCCATAACTCACAAATGGAACAAGGAAGGCAAAATGCCCCTGCCCCATCCTTGACCTGGGGCACCAACAAAATGGGTGAATCACTCCCCAATTCAAGGCAAGGCAAGGCATGGCATGGCAGGGAAGGGCATTTTTCCATCGCTAGAACAGAAAAGTATTAAATTATGTATCATTTGTACTTTTAAATTGTTTTGCACAACATCCACAGGATATGTCGCGGCAGAATGTATCGTTTCTCCAAAGCACCACATTCACAACTACAACATGAACCATCAGTACATAATCATCATTATTTATTATCCACTCAATTAACTTTTGAGATAAAGATAAGTAGAATGAAATTACAGAGCAATACTCAACCTTTCAACACCCTATAGGTAAGCAAAAATGATAGAGCTATATGGCTATAGATGCCTGGACATAGAAAATAAGAATAGCATGATTAAAACATACAGTGGTGTGCCAAAAGTAAACCAGTCTTTTCAGATATACGCTGCCCGATCATTCCTAAGAATCTACCAAGAGGCATGCATTTAGATCATAAGTTGATGCCAGAAACCACAGTATAAAGACGTGAATAAAAATAATAATAATAATTCTAATATCAAGCTTCAGCTGAAACTAAATTAATCAGTCATATACGAAAAATACACCACGTTCTGTGCACCACATTCACACATCATTTTTGCATACATTCAATAAACATCAATAGCATCAAAACTTATTATTATAAGAACCATAACAAAAGAACATGGATTTACAGAGAGCAGATACCAACTATAGCGAAGACCATCCGTGGTAATAAATACTGACAAAATTTTGGGAGGAGAAATATTCAGTTTTAACCCAGAAAATAATCGTAGTTGATACTTGATGATGTCCAACACCAGGAAGAGAAAACAATGTCATATATCTAATAACCACTTACATGGTACAAAGATGTCGATACCAAAGTTTCATAGGGCTCATTAAGAGTAATCACACCTCCAACTCCAAGCTGCTTCAGCCGAGGCACATCCTTTGGAAATGGAACAGCTCCCAACAAGAGAAACTGCATAAACATAATGAATTCAACATATTAAGAATCCACTCTTCATTAAAACTTATTGTAGAAATGAGAAGCAATCGAACCCTTTTCCTCACATCTATAGCATAGTCCAGCAAACAAGGTTATAGCCAGATTAAGAAGCATATCCAAATATCCACTATAAACTCAACTTGTACTTACTTGCAAGATCCAAAAATAATTCCACAGTATATTAATCCTTTTCAAATTATAGATCAAAAGTGGTAGCTTTGTTAAGACGATATGTTAAATTTACTTGACATCCACATTGGGTGCCACTGAGTTTGACAATGAGGGTGTGTTATATTAATACTAAAAAAAAAGTGTTTTTTTTTTCAAAACATTTCTTCCACAAGCAGTTGTTTGAGTTCAACATATTCAAAGGACAATCTAATTTATGTTAACCTTACCCCTTTCATCTTGAAAGAAATGTGTTTACAAGTTTTCCTTTCTGTGCTTAAAAAAAATAAAATGCATTTACGTTTTTCCACCATCCACTAAATCGCAACTTAGATGAGTGAAATTTGATTCCAGGAAAGTATATCACATGCTAATAGGCTTACTATTCTGCCTTCCATACTATATTGATGTTCTTGCAAACAATTGACACTCACAGAAAACATAAAAAATTAAAAATTCCCCATTAATAAGTGTAGTATAAAAAAGAGTTAATTGTTCCAATGGTCACTAAACTTATGTATATGTTTTCAATTACTCGCTAAAGTTTAAGATGTTGAGTTTTGACCACTAAACTTTGAAAAATGTTGGTTGTTACTAACTAGTATAACATTTGTTTGAAACCTCTTAACGAAATTGGTGACGTGATTAACGGAATGCACATGGAGCACCTCGTCACATCATTAAAACATTGAGATGGTCGAATTTTGATACCTATACTTTGGAAAACGTTTTCAATTGCTCACTAAACTTTTAAAAATGTCTTTCATTGCTCACTAAACTCTAAGGTAGTCACTTTGAAAAATGTCTTCTGTTGCTTACAATAATTTGGATTCAATTAAAATTCGTTGTTAAAATTTGGATTTAATTTAATTCTAACGACAAATCTAACCCTGTTCGAAAGAAATTAAACTTAATTTTTTATCAAACTCAAAGTCAATAATTAATTTTAACCACATATTTCATAGGACCTATGATAAAACTTTAATCTTGATTGTATATTCAATAATGAGTTACAATACAGCAATAATTTTTTACAGAAGAATCATATGCTCTATATATACAAAGATTGCAAAACTATTATAGGAAGGCAATATTGTTTTAGGGAAGCTAGCTAGAATTGTGGCCATGAGATTAGTGACTGATGCAGGGCTTGATTTTTGTGATTGACTGGTTGTTATACCCTTGAATCTCGCCTAATTATCTTTGTTATGATCTGTTGCTTGATTTGTGGCATGATCTTTGATACGCCCCCACAAGATAAGGTTGCCATCCGCAAGTCCAATCGTGGTTCTTAGTTGGTCCGTTTGTTGCTTTGGCAAAGGATTTGTGAGAAGATCTGCAAGCTGATCTTGGGCATTTACATGATGAACTTTCAGCATACCTTTTAGAACTATATCTCTAACAAAATGCAAATCTATTTGAATATGCTTCATCCAGGAATGTTGAACAGGGTTAACGCTGAGTTTCAGCGTTGTACCCAAGTTGCCATAAAGCAATTTTGGTGGGGAAGAAATGTTTAAGCTAAGTTCCTAAAACAACGACAATAATCAAATGGTTTCTGATATTGCAGTTGCTAGAGCTCTATACTTCGCTTCAGTAGATGATTTTGCAATGGCTCGTTGTTTTTTGAGCTCCAGGAGGTCAGATTTTGATCGAGAAAGCATATGCAGGCAGATGTAGAACTTCCATCATCATAGTTCTCGGCCCAATCAACATCGGCATAGGTGGTTATGGTTGAGCTTGAGCCTTTACGTATGTGAATGCCATGATAAATTGTTTATTTCAAGTATCTTAGATTAACTTAGAACCAAGTCACTACTTAGTTCATGGTTTATGATTGAACTTAATTGAGACATTTCTCAACGTCAATCATCTTCAGTGTCTAAGTATCAATTGAAGATTACTCTGTCATTTTGCATCGGTATAGTTGTTTGGAAGTCTCATATCCTTCCACACATGATTATTATCATACAACTCTTTGTAATGAAAAATTATGTGTTAACATCTATACTCTCAAGTTGCATTTGTAACTCAGTGACATAGTTGCAAGCATCCCATGCGTGCAATACTGTCTCATCACTGTGTTTACTACAGTAGCCACCTCTTCTTTAATCGAGTCATCAGCAGGTGTCTCTGGAAAGGGCTATTCAAGGACGTGACCAATTTTCTCATGCATGAGAACAATTTTCAAATTGCGGTGTCAATTAAGAAAATATAGTTTAGTTGTTGGCATCTAGTATGCCATTCAGATACATATGGTTACTCACGATTCAATAAATATAAATGACGAAAAAGGAAAGAATAATATATAAAATGCATCAATTAATTTAACATGGACTTTTATTAAATTGATTATGCTCCCACTGTTTAAATAAAATTTATGACCCTCTTACATAAATCTATGGAGTTCGAACTTGACTCCCAGTGGGCTGGGATCCCATCTATTATATTAAGACCTCGAGTGTACTCAACAAACCTTGGTATAACATTTGGGTAGATACTATTATCAATTGTATCTCCATACAACTCCCAGATCATTAAACTGACAACTCTTTGTTTTCACACATCTTATGTGTTAGCTTAATACGCCTCTAAAATTTATCTCCTTGAGGGTACTCAACAAAAGATAAATTTTAGTTACGTCAAACCCGTCATTCAGAAATATCAAATATTTCATAGTGTCAAACATATCCCTAATGGATCAGCTTTGAGTGTACTCAACAAGTTAAGACGATTTGAGACTTTGATTTTTCACTATAATGATGGAAGACGATTATAAATGTGACCTAATATTTTATGGAGGGATTTTGCATTTAAAGGTCTCATTGTAACAATAATATATATTTTATTATGCATCTACTATGCAAATAAATATATATAACATAATATAATAGTGTGGATGATAATGAACTTTTACTATTTAGTCTTCTCGAGCCATAAGAAAAATTAGTTGGTCAATTTCTAGGGGGTATGGCATTGAACAGTATCAATGCGCCATCTCCATGATCTCCTCCTCTTCTTGTTCCTTCAATTAGTCCAATTGCAACATGTATCCTATACTAGTTGGCACGTGGGTCTAAATGAAATTAGACTCGCAGGCCCATAGCAACAATAATAATAACAATGATAACGGGCTCGCAGGCCCAAAACAAGTAAGAGCTCTCAGGCCCAGAAAACAACAAGAATAAAAATTAACCATTCAACACATCCATATGATCGAGTCCATAATCGTCCACTAATAATACATTCATCACATAAATGTATACCTATATAATATCTAATATTATATGTAAATAAGTTTCAAGTTTCTAGCAATTAAGTCGTCTAAACTCTTTTAGACAAAAGGATCGGAACAATTAAATAATTAATTAATCACATTAACCAATTATTTAATTAGCAGGCATATTTAATTAAAATCTAATTTTAATTAAATATCAAATTAGAGTCCAACTCTAATTCAACAATTATATGGCGAGATTATCCAATTAAAATCAAATTTTAATTAAAAATCAAATTAGAGTCAAACTCTAATTCACAATTTAAGGCGGTGGAATTTAATTAAAATCAAATTTTAATTAAATAACAAAATTAGAGTCTAACTCTAATTCCAATAATTAAGGGCGAATTAGTTTAATTAAAATCAAATTTTAATTAAATAACAAAATTAGAGTCTAACTCTAATTCCAATAATTAAGGGCGAATTAGTTTAATTAAAATCAAAATTTTAATTAAATACCAAATTAGAGTCCAACTCTAACTCTAAGAAGAAATTTCGGTCGAGTTAATTTAATTAAAATCAAAATTTTAATTAAATACCAAATTAGAGTCCAACTCTAATTTCAAGAAGAAATTTAGGACGAGACAATTTAATTAAAATCAAATTTTAATTAAATGTGAAATTAGAATCCAATTCTAATTACAAGAATATATTCGAGTGAATAACCAATTAAAATCAAATTTTAATTAAGTATTAAATTAAAGTCAAACTTTAATTTAAATTGAATTAATATTTTAATATAGGATAACACTCCTAAATAAAATAAAAATTCAATTGGGTCAAAGTTTAACGTTTAAGTCAAAATCCAATTTTAACGAAAATATAAAATGTCGTCAATTTTTAAATAAGATTTTAATTTTGAGTCAAAATTAGGAGTCTAGTCAAAATAGGTCAAAACTCATTTAAAAATAATTTAAAATCGTTTTAAATCTCAAATTCAAAACCATTTTAAAATTGCAATTTGACCCAACTTTTAAATTAATAACAGGGCCCTCGAAATTACAAAATTGCACAGCAGCCCTTAATTCGATAATTACAGATTGACCCCGACTTTATAATTGCAGCCGGGGTCTGCAATATTAACTTCTTGCGAAATGACCCTTTTTTTAAAGTTTGCAAGTTGATCCTCCCTTTTAATTACAGGCCGCCCCCTTGAATTTCTAAAATTACAAAGCAAGCCCCCTCTCCCCAACTAACTGAAAACCCTAAACAAAATTTTATTTTATTTTATTTTCTTTCGCTTTTGGGACGCCGCTGCTGCCGCTTTTGGCAGCGGCGGTCGCTGCAGCACCGGCAGCCAGCAGCTGCGTTGCCGTCGTCGGTAGCAACTATTGCTGCCGGCATCCCACGCCTTTTTCCTTCCCTTTTTTTTGTTCTAATTATATATATTCCAATTCTAAAATATTATTTTCTTTCTCAAAACCAATTTTGAATACGAAAATTAATTTTCTTAATTGTTAGAAACATGAAAAACAATAACAATCAAAGATCAATTCCTAACAAACACAAAGTAGGCTCTGATACCACTGTAGGGAATCTACTTATACATGCACAGAGGAATTTAAAATAATTTTCGATTCCCACAAAAAATCGTCTTTGTGTTTAGATAGAAATTGTGATAAAATTGTACCTTTTTCAGATTTGCAAACTTCTTTGCTATTCTTTTCGTTCCAGCAATCTTGATTCGCCATCCACAGCTGTCCAATTGTCCAGCCTCCAACGGTAATCCACACAGAGAACAAGATTGCAGCTACCAGGGTTTTCTCTCTTGTGCCAGCAAGAATAATGAAAATCATATGGATATCAAACCCTAGCCATGTATTTATATAAACCCAAACGGGATCGGCCCGGTCCGGTTCAATATTTAATTAATCCAATTAATTAAATCCGGTCCGTGAATTAATTAATCCAATTAATTAATTCGGGAATATAAATAATAAATTCAATTAATTAATTTATCCAACGATTGTTAAATTAACCAATTGGCAATTTGCAATCTTCCAATTCTCTTTTGTGTGCGACCCATTAGGTTCCCGACCACGATGCCTAACGACGTGAAATATTATTTTGATCTAATCAAAATTGATAAATTAAAACACTCTTTTAATTTATCGTCAATTCACACTCGCCGTCCCTGATTGACATCTAGCAATGTGTCAGAGCAATACATGTGACGAGAAATGTCACGTGGTATGACAAAACCAAATTCGTTCGTTTACCGTAAAACTATAATCCCTTCGTCAATATGATCCGATCAATTACGAGATATGAAATTGTGCCAATCTCGATCATCGATCATATCTTTCACTCCACTATTAAGTGAATATAAGTCGAAAACTCCTTTTCGACTTATGAGTACATCTTGGCCAAGGATTTCATCATCGACTTAATTGAATGAAACACAGATCATAATCTCCTACTATCTAAGAGTGACGAATCCTTTATTGACCAATCACAACCTTGATACGATTCTTGACATACCCGAACGATGTCGTATTAGCGGCCCTTTTCAAAGCAACATCCAACACCGCCAAAGTATGACTGTCCTCATATAAGGTACCATGATGACCTCAAGTCAATGGACAAATTCCACTACCGAACGTTAAAGATTAATCACTGACACTCATATAGTTATCCATGTGGAATCTCTCGACGGGTCTCCAATGTTTTGTTCTATAACAAAACATCCACGTGTTCATTTAAGTGTCACCACACTTTAACTTGTGAGATCAGCTACTTACTTCACAAGTAAGAAATACCACACGTGATGGTCTATCCGTAATAACGATATCCGTATCTCGTTATTACTTACGACCACGGACGATTTAAAATTCAATCAGATGTAATTTGTATCTCACAATCACAACTCTTTATGATTAACAAATTACGAAAATTTGAATCTATGGACTCTATTATTTATTTAATTGTCTATTAATTAAATAATAGATCTGTCATTTTATTGCATTAATTATATATATAAAAGTATTTATATCTAAAGTTGATTGAACCTAGAGCATAATACTTACAAATGCTAGTGGTTATTTTCTAATCCTAGCTTGAGAAATCTTATATGGTTCTATCGATCTTGAAATTTTTGTTAGTACTTCTGTATTTGAATAGAAAATTATCCATTCGCTTTGTCTGGATATTTCATTTTTTTTTATTGTTATTCGCTTACTTAAGTCTGGATTTCACTCAACAATTGTACATATATTTACGAGTATGAAACAAGATTACAATGTTTTATCCTAAAAACCACCCTCAACATATTTTGTCTAATCAAATGATAAAATTCTCATCCTTCAAAATTTACCATTATCTAGTAAGTGGCAATTCAAGTCCAATTTCCGTTTTTATTATTATGATGAAAAAAAATTCATTTATTCTCTTTTCCTTAATAAAAAAATTCTAAGTTTGAAATCTAATATAGGAGGAGGGCAATGGATCGAGCAAGCATTTTTCTTTTTTCTTTTTTTCCTTTTTTGGTCGTTTTTTAAAATTAATAAAATAAATAAAAAATTAATCGATTCACGAGCTCAAGACAAGCCGCCACGACTGATGAATCAAAATACTTTCAAGTCCAGCTCTTGCTCGGCCAATAACTTAATAAGATCTCGAGGCAAATCTAAGCCCCTATTTGACAATTATTATTTGAAAACTCTTTTTTCTCTTTACTCATTTTTAACAACACATTCACATAATAAAATATTCTGCATCTAAACCATTTTTTTTAAGGCACACATCCTCTTAAAAATCACTATTCAAAATAGTATTTTGACCAAATAAGATCATCTCTAATATACTCTCTATTAAGAGCATATTATATAATTTAGAGAACATCTATAAGTTTAGAAAGTAAAGATTTTGAAGTAGTCCAACATACACTTTATATCTAACACTAAATTTTACTACTCCCAAAAAATATTTATCATTTTTCTCTATATTTTCTTTTAACTAATTTTATTTAGATTATTTTATTATTTTCCTACATTGAAATTTGAGAAATTTTGAATGCATTTAATTATAAAAGTATTTCCAAGAGACTTTTTAAATATGAGTCAAACCCACTCTCTATAATTAAACACGCTCAAAAGTGTTTCAATTTTCTATATAGGAAAATAATAAAATAATTTAGAGAAAAGCCAGTTAAAAAAAAAATAAAGAAAAATAATAAAGATTTTTTGGGAGTAGTAAAATTAAGTGTTAAATATAAAAAGTTTGTTAGAATACTTCAAAATCTTAACTCTGTAAATTTATAGATGCTCTTTAAATGATAGAATATACTCTTTAAAACTATAGAATCTTGAAGATGCTCTTAAATTTTGAATTTAAATAGTTTTTTGGAGCATTAAAGAATCTATTGTAGATGCTTTAAGGTCATCAAACAAGCCAAATTTTAATTTGTTGAGAATATTTTCAACCACTTCACAAATTAGGAAGATGCTTTTGAACCTGTTTAGATAATATTTTGAAAGTATCTTGTGTGGTTAGAAGAGCTTTTAGAAGATGTTTCCCTAACTTCCTTAGAAAATTTTTCTACAAGATGCAAAAACAATAGCGGAAGTCTCGCCAAACGACCCATAAAGATTTTCCCCATCTTCTGATAATGTAGAAAATAAGGGTGCGTTTGATTACAAGTAGGAAAATTACATGGAAAGAAAATGAATTCCAAGGAATTGAATTACCTAGAAATTGTTTTCATGGAAATTGTAAATTATTGTGTTTGATTGTATAAATTTTTCAAGTGGAAAATGTTGAAGTAAAAGTATTTTTTGATGTTCGTTTGACTTTGTTTTACGTGGAAATTATCAATTTCAGGGATATCCTCTTTTACAATTATTCCTAAAATTTGTTCCCATTGCCAACAATTAAAAAAAATAATAAAAAAAGCAAAAAAATAAAATAAAAAAAAGGTGGAAAACCAAAAACCACCTATCCCCTAGGAAAAAAAAAGGTGGAAAATCACGCTTTAAGGTGTTGTACCTAGAAATTCGTGGAAAATCAATTTCCTGGAAAATTTTGTCAATCAAACAGGCCAAAAGTGGAAGTTGGAATTCGAATTCCAAGTTCCATGGAAAATTTCGTGCAATCAAACGGGGCCTAAATTATAAAGTACCAAACGGTCCAAACCCCTTATCGTTTTACTATCAAAACACGTCTACTAATTTTAAAAGTGGTTAAGTTGGTTTTTTAATTAACTAAAATAAAGAATAATCTGAATGGCAAATTCATAAGAACGTGAAAATTGGTTTAAAAACTGGAGAATGGTGTACTTTTAGGCCTTTTATATGTGAAGCAGCAGTTTATAATTTTGCACCAGTCCTTGCAGTTATTTTAGGCAGCAAGGGGGTATCAGGGAAACATTAAGCCTCCACTTGGCAATTAATTTATAAATCCAGTTCAAGTTAAACATTAATTACAATGACACATATATGAATAGAATATACAGGAATAACTGTGCAGTGGTACTGAATGGAATACAGTTTGTACAAGGCTTTGCTTGCTCAAGACAAAGCTAAAAAGAAGACTATCGCCCTTTCTTTGTAATGGGACTATGTATAACAATTGTTTGTAGAATAAGAAGCAGAGAATTCACTAGGACAGGGGGGAGAATCCCATGGCAAATTAGACTTCAATTCATCTGGTACAGTAGATGGCAAATTGAACGGAAACGCAACCGTTCTTCTCAGACCCCATTCATCATCTTCCAAGCTTATAGTTTCTTGCATCTCTTGTGATGAAATCATTGGGAAGATATTAAACTGATGTTGTGGTCCTTCAAAGTCGATACACTCTGATGTTTTACCGACAAAAGCAGGTGAAGAATTGAAAATCGTGGAAGTCAAATCAAATGTACTCTTGTTCGTTGGTCCTGACTCTTCGTCAGGAGATAAGAACATGAAGTTACTGAGGAAGTCCCCATTTGAGGTTGCAGAAATAGATGGTCTACTAATTATTGGTTTATACGAGGGATAGCTGAGATCGGAAAAGTTAGATGGAGAACCTTGATTGCTGCTACACAACTGAATGCTTGATTTGGTATTAGTGGTTGAAGAGATATTCTCTGAAGTAAATTGAGCATAGTGTCCACCTTGAATAATTGAATCTGGTGATGTTTCAGATAATGAAGTTACCCAAGAGTTATTGAGAGCTCTTTGTGCAATTGAATTCGTCTTTTTGAAAATCCTACAAATGGCCCAAGAATCCTGCAGTCAATAGAGAACACTGCAATCAAATCTGTCATAATAGCAGTGCATATATGGTGAATACTAGAAATCCTTGTAACGGACTAACATTTGGAGGAAGATTCTTGTCTGAGAGCTTCTTGGGTAGTCCAGTTTCAGGGGTCGATGGAAGTCGGAATTCGTGCATCATCCAGTCAGTTTTTATTCCTTTTGCAGCTCTTCCTCTATAGAACACCAGGGACTTCTTCAAACCAATGCATTTGGTATCATAAGATGAATATATAGGCCTGTCAGTTCCGGTGGCTTTCCAAAATCCAGATCCTGTAACACGGTTTGGCCGTGTACTGTTCCGGTATTTCCGATCCCTTGGACAGTAGAAGTACCATTCCTTCTCCCCAGTAGATGCCAGGGCTGCTTCAAAAATTATAATAAGTACTAATTCAGGAGAATAAAATGAATTGGGACAGATACTGTTTTTTGTCATATAACGACCACTTTAGGAAACAAACACTGAAAACATCTGAACTTTGTACAGAATATGAAGGCAAAGAAGGTTGTCTTACTTGGAAGGTCCCATGGATCGTATTTGTATATGTCGACTTGCTTAATCAGCTCAATAGGAAGAGTCCGGTGCTGAAGTTTTATCTTCAGGTAAAACCCAACAAGCTCCTCGTCTGTGGGATGAAACCGAAAACCAGGCAACATAACATCGTCAATCTTATCACCCATATTTCTGTTTCTTGAAAGCGCCCACAGTTAAATCCAAATATATGTTTCTTAAAAGGGTTCTTCCTCTGAGCGTTCGACTACTCTTTCCAGGTGAAGCAGCTTCTGTGGAAACTCTTTTAATATAGTTTTTACCAAAGAACTTAAGTCAAGACCATGGACTCGTAATGAAACCTACTTCCCCTTGGTGAACCATTTGGCTTAATGAAGTCCAAATTTGTGATCTGAAAGAGACTGTGTTTTCAAAATTTCCTTGCTTCTCTTTTATCTTTTTGCAATCAAGATTAGAGACAAAGCAATAGTCTCATGGCATTAGTTTATAGTCTCTTAAAATATATAATTGTATGAACACTATCTTGTTAACCATGCGCAGATAGATGCAATTCATATTTTCTCAATGCTATAATTTATTTATTGAAATCTTGTTATCGTCTTGTGACGATTCTTGTTATGTAGTGATCATCTAGAAAAGAAACAAGCATCAATGAAATCTCGATTACATCATACTTTTTGCAATCAATCTTATTCCTATAAGATGGTAAACCCTGTTTGTTGTGGATTAAAAAGTCAATACAATTCTATATCAAAGTCAACAATTAATTTTAGTCAAATATTTCATAAAATTCATAACTTTTATCAACTTTTCAGTTGGATATTTAATTAACTTTTATCAAAATCTATTAAAAAATTTGATATTTGGCAACACCAAACATGAAGTAATACGTTATTGTTGTCTTAATTTCATGATGTCAAAATGTATATATTAAGTCCAATAAGGTTAACCATCTTAATTCCAAAAGAACTTGATTGTTTAAATGCTAAGCCATTATTCAAGCCTTATCTTTAGATTATCAATGACAAAGTGATGTTAATCCATGATCATGACTTAGATGGGAAATTAATGAATTAAAGTTACCAATTGAATGTGAAAGTTTGACATAATTGTATATGTGGAATAGAAATCAAAGAGCAAGACACATTAAAATTGAATCTAACGAGGTTGACAATTATATCCTGACTCAATATTTAAGTATTAGCATTAAACAATTCCACTGTATGTATGTGTATAATAGAATATAATAAATTTTTGGTCTGATTAATTTGGATTAGCCAACCCTCATCAGTTGATTGGTTTGTAATTAAAAGGAAATTAACGACACCATTAACAACATTAAGGTCTAATCATGAAATGCTGATGGGATCTTGGAAACAAATTATTTTTCTTTGTCATCATTTCTCAGGGGTGTTTAGGAGTGATTTTTCACTCAAAAAAATTGATTTTTTGACCGTTATTTCACTATTCCAACCATAAAATTTAACTTCTTCTCTCACATGTGGCCCTTACTTTTCTTCTAATAGTTAAAAAATCAATTCTTAAAATCACTCCCAAACGAAGCCTTAGTATTCGTTTGACAAGACTTAAAAAAAAAACAGAGAACTTTTTAAAACTAAGAAACTATTTTCGAATGTGTCTGAATAACTTTTGGAAATGGCAAAATGGTTTGTCCAGCTAGAAATTTTTGTATCTTCCCTAAAAAGCCATTCTACAAAATACGCAAGTTATTGCCAAACGAGCCCATAATTGGTCGTGGTCATGTTGAGCCCCTAATTAGAGTACAATAAATAAGACAAGAATACTTTGACTTTTAATGTGAACATAATAATTAAATATCAATTCCCATTCATATTTATCCACATGAAGACACGTAATTAGGCTTATTACTTCATGTTAACTGCCTTAAGAGATATACAAGTAACAAACTTTTTGTACCATCTGAATTTGGGAATTGCACTTGCCTAATAATCCAATAAACAAATCATATTCAAATTATACGTATCATATTGGTTGTTTGCATGCAAGTATTGCAATTATTGTGAAATATTTTATAAAATTAAAAAATAAAAAATTTATTAGGTAAATGAAAAAAATTACATCACTGACATATCACCTCTAAATTGATGAACTTTGGACCATAGTAACCTTAAATTGGGGGAAATGAGTTGGTTTCACAAAATTTGTCGTCTCATTTACTAAAACTAACGTATAATGTACTGCGTATGCACAGAGCATACCAGAAGAACTTACAAACTAGGGGGCCCGCCTGGGCGCATGTTTATACAGAATCGAATTGTTTCTTGAGAAACGCGTAAAGCATGCTAGTACCTTTTTATACAAGAAATTCTTTGAGGTAGACCTCAATGGCTAGCTGGCATCTTGAAGAAAAGTTTACTCTACTCTCTTTCCTCTAAAACTATGGGGACCTCCAAGTTTTCAACGCCCCTCTGGATTTTTAGTATCACTTTTTCCCCAATATTGTACTCATCCAGTATTTTACTAAGTTCTGATCTACTCCTTACCTGCAACAGAAAAATAATGGTCAATGTTGCTAATGAAGATATCACTCGTTCCATGTTGAGTAATCAAGAATCATAGCAAGAGTTTGTTTAAAATTGATATATCAACCACTTAGGCAGGTGAAAGAAACACAGGAGACGCAAATAGACAGATAATCAACTCGATTTCTCCACCACAATGCTTAAAATGTCTTTAACACATACTATCTGATAATGCAATGAGAAAGTAGTAGCTAACTATGTGATGCAACTAGATGCGTGAAGAGGGCCAGTTTGGCAAGGTTTTGAAAAGTCAAACCAGTTTATCAGACCGAGAAGCTGTTTTTGAACTTGTTTCGATAATTTTTTGAAAGTACTTGGTTTGGTTAGAAGAGCTTTTAGCGGAAGATGAAAGCCTCCTTGGGAACCTCTTCTACAAGAAGCAGAAGCCTGCAAACAGGCGTGTGTTTTCTATAAGCATGACACGAATATCTGTGCTGAAAATGGAATTTTCCACCACCGTGCTTGAAAACTTTTAAGACTAACATCTGCGCCCCACAGCACTGGGCTGTATACTATATACTAATAGCTATAAAACCCAGTTCTATCAGGTGTAACACAAATATAAAGCAGGCAAACGACATTTATTACAATAATTAGCACATCGTATCTAAATAGTAAATAACATGTGATTGCATAAAACAAGAAGATAGGGAGACGTGAATTAAACAAATAAAAATAATATAAGGGAAGTGCTATGTATACACAATGGTATACACGCGACATTACACCCCCTCACATGGAGGGGGGCCCACATACAATAAAATATTCATGGGCCCCCCTCTATGTTTGGGGGGTGTGTGTGTGTGTGTAATTTATTGTAGAATTATCCATAATATAATGCTCACAGGTTTGCCATCCACTGCCACAATAACATCACCGAGTACAATGTTACCAGCAAAGCCCCTTGTAGTTGGAAGTAGCCCGGCCTTGGCAGCTAGACTATTCCTAGGGACCTATAAAAATTGCATCAAATGAATTGAGATATTAATTATTTTACCAGCAGTCAAAAGAAAAGTTTTAGCATGGATAGAATGATATTTGACACGTTGAAGACCAAAGAGGTTTACCTGCAAAATGAGCGCTCCATTTCGAACATTGAGTTGATTTGCAATGGGGTCCAGAGCAAATTCAACATTTAAAGCAGCTCGAACAGCCTGGAGAGTGACGAATTGCATATAAAATTCAGAAAATCATTAATCTAAGAAAAAAATATTGTCTTTGGCCAACAATCCGCCCAAGCGGAATCGGAAGAGGCATAAGCATTTTCAATATAGCCCCTATTTAACAACC
The DNA here is from genome assembly GCF_002742605.1 of Olea europaea var. sylvestris. Taxonomy (NCBI): domain Eukaryota; kingdom Viridiplantae; phylum Streptophyta; class Magnoliopsida; order Lamiales; family Oleaceae; genus Olea; species Olea europaea. The sequence continues at coordinate 2,995,805 of NC_036246.1, forward strand.
ATTAAAATGAGTTTTTAGGGAAAAATGAGTCCTGAAATAGTAAATTTTTTGAGAATGTGTAATTAAAAAATAGGAAAAAGTCTTGAATTTATGTGCAAAATATTTTATTATAAGAATGTGTGGTTGAAAATGAGTTTGAGAAAAAAAGAATTTTGTTTTAATGGTTGTCAAACAGAGGCTTATACAGGGGTGTTACAATTAGGTGCTTGATGAAAATTTTATTCCACATGTCCAACTTTAGAATATTGATTTTACTTGCAAAAACATCTATGATGAACAAACAGCAGAGAATTTGAATATGTGTATTTAATACAAAATAAACATTGAGGGCCTCGGAACAAAAAATATATAAAGAAAGAAGCAAAGATTTGAAGGCATGATTGCAGAATAAAAATGAACAGCAATTTAAAGGGAACATACTTTTCCAAACTGGATCAGCTGGGGCACTATCTTTACCACGGTTGATGAAGGGATTGCAAACCCGACTCCTGCTGATGTTCCTGTCTTGTAGAAAAAACGGAAAATGATTTGTACGAGCGCCAGTTGTAAGGAAAGATTAACTCTGTTTCATTTCATAATCGGAAGTAGATCTGTACAATTCTTTTATTCCATATTTATTCTGCAATAAATGAAGCGGAGAAGACTCACCCGTCTGAGTAAATATTGCAGTGTTTATTCCAATCAAATTTCCCTTGGAATCCAATAATGGACCTCCACTGTAACATCACAGGGAATCAGATAGTTATGGCTAAGACAGTTTATATAAAGGTCGACATACATGATAAGAATCAAACCTGTTTCCAGGATTGATGGCAGCATCAGTTTGAATTCCTCCACCTACTGTGACTCCAGTTTGACTATTAATGTCTCGATTCAATCCGCTAATGACCCCAACAGTGAGCGTGTGATCAAAACCAAACGGATTTCCAATCGCTAAGCACTGCTGTCCCACTTTCAGAAAAGATGACAAACCCACCTTAATTGGCCTCAATAGTTCTTCAGGGGCTTCGACCTGGCATGTCGAAGATATAATCAGGTAAAACAGCAAACATGATGCATCCTACATGCCATCACACTAATGGATCCTTGCATCACAGTTTTCCCAGTCTATATTTCATTCATATAGTTATCAAATAAAATTCATGAGCCTGACAAAAAATTGAATGTATGATTAGATTTGTAGATGTTCTTTGCTTCTGAATTAGTTTGTGGTGCCGAATATTCTCGATTATCACAGTATTCAGACTCCTAATGTACAGAAAACAGTCTCCAAGAAGTGGCTGCATCTTAAGTAAATGTACCAGCAAAGCAGAAAGACACTACTAAAACAAGTAGAAAGACTAGTAGCCTTTGTATGCCCATGAATTTGAAAAGCTGAAATTGCGATAATTTTGATAAATCAGTTGAAGGTTATCTTACAGAACTCTAGGAAAAACATAATGTAAGCATTTCTCATATAGAACAGACGATTAGGCAACATGGAGAAGCTTAGATTCCCATATGCGAAGAAGAATTTCTTCGAGCATACATGCAATGTTACTAGAGGTTCATTACCTAGCATCGAAAAATAACCAACCCAAGAATGATGAATAAACCCATTATATTATTAATTTTAACAACTTCAAATTTGAAAATTTACATGTTCGAGAAATAAAATAACCTTCAAGACAGCAAGATCCTTGGTACGATCTGCACCGATCAACTTACCCTCAAAGTTCTTTTGCACTCTTCACAACAAGGAAACATGGGAAAGTCAACACGAAACCAGATGAGAATAAATTTGAGTACACTGAATATTAATGAACGTGATTAAGGTGACACAATGGACAAGACTAAACAAACAGTAAGCCTTACCCTTCTGAAGCAACAATATTAACTCGAGCAACAACTTGCCCACGGCTTGGATTTCTTGAAAGAGAATTACCGATCACTGGTCAACAAAGACAAGACAATCAACATAAAATCTGAAGCTGTTCATTATATCCTCAGTGAATCACATTTATAAGACAAATTACAGGATCATCTGGCACTATGCTTAAAAGATTAACAAAAAGATAAAAAAGTTATAGAGAGAAAAACAAGAGTCAAGCAACAAGATACACATAAATTCAAGCAAGTTGCTATCAACAGGCATAAATGATCGTGAAGACTGCAAAACAAGGACTTTAATAAAATTCAAAATAAAAGATCTTGGATAAACTTGTAGATAGTGTGCAATCCTTCCACCTAAAGAAATACATCGTTTACTTAAACATGATAGAGCACCAACAGATTTAATTGTAAACCAAAATTCAATGAGGGGAAATGTGAGAAATTATTTTTTGTGCAGTGAAATTGTTTTCATTTTGGGCAGAAGTGCATACCATGATAGTTTGTCACAATATGACCTTGATCATCCCAGACAACCCCCGAACCATTTCCTTCAGGAACCTGTTATTATGTATAAACTGTGAATCTGTATTTATAGTCTTTTCATTATTTATTATAGCTTCAAGAAGAAAATGGTGTGAAATGAGAGACTCCTTTTCCAGTAATTGCAGTGTAGAGATTATTAGTCTGCTCCAAGCATGGATAAAGTGAATCAATAAAGAGTTCTTGCATGAAAAGAAAGAAACAAAATCATACCTCAACCGCACCAGTGATGTTAAGTTGAGGTCTCAAAGTTACATCAAATATGTTGACAACGGAATAAGTATTCTTCTCAAAAAGTTGGACAATTCTTTCCTGCCATTAAGATACATATCAATTCACCTGCAATAAACAAACCCCATCTAAGGGGAAAAAACTTACACAAACCAATTAACAAGACGGAAAAATGTCAAAAAAAAAAAAAAAAAAAAAAATCATTCAGATCATAAACTAAAACGAAAGATGTCTGTTTGAAATGATAAGACATGAAATGCTGTGATTTTGCACATCTTATGTATCGATGAATGATATATGTACTATTTTTGAATTGCTAATAGAGATAGCTAATATAGTTAAAGGGAAAATTACAATTGAGTGTATGTGTGTGTGTATTTGCATATGAAATGGAAATATTGAATAAACGAAAATATAATGATATGATTACAATAATACTTTTTAGTACACAAAACTAATATGAAAACAAATTTAAGATATGACAACAGAAATATATATTAACAATTAACAAAACAAAAATAGCTATTATTTTTCAAATTAAAAAAAAAAAAAAAAAAAAAAAAAAAAAAAAAGAGAGAGCTAACAACTTAAATAGGTGTGTATAAGAACGGACCTCGATAGGGAAAAGTGGCCCGGAAGGAAAAACTGGAGGAGTAACTTGTTCAACTGTCACGGATGGATCCCCCAAAGCATATGCTGTGAAGCACATTCATATTTAACGAACAATTACTAAAGCTTTTTACTAAAAGATATATCATTAACCAACAATTACAAAGACTCTTCATATTATACAGATTTTCAAGTAGAAATAAGTCGAATCAAGTTAAAAGGATATGCATTACAACAATAGAAAGCTGGGGGGGGAGCGCGAACCTGGAATGCACCTTGAAGGAAGAAGATAACAACACGAGCACATTAACAAACTGGTGAAAAACATACGACGCGTTGTCATAAGAAAGTTTTCTCGTAGAAGCCCGAAATCTTCTGTACAAAAGCTGGTAATAGAATCTTTATCATCGGCCCTATAAAGCAAAAGTAAAAGAAATGGATCGAGATTAAGCATTTACACTTGCATTCACATGTATCTATGTAAATTTCTTACCTTGGAATAGGAGAGAGAGTGTCAAGAAGAGAAACAACGTCGAAGCAGAGTTTGCGGCGGCCCAGCAAATGGAGGTGTCTACTTGTGAAAAATGTAGCGGCTGCATTTCGATTTGGACGACGGTGGTGGGATTGAAGCGGAATCGTAGGATTGCACGCTATTATTTCTTGCATTTTATCTCTTATTCTATATGGACAAAGGGCAAAAAAAAAAAAAAATGAAAAATCGAAGTGTACTGGATGAAATGCAGGGTCGAATTAGAGGGTTGAATGATGCAGTGTAGAAGACGAATACGGGAGTGGTGGGAAACAGAGGATAAAATCGCTGTTTGGTAAACGCGACTTTTAGGACGTTCGGTCTCAGACCCAGATGGCCCAAACTGTTTGGGCCCACTGTTTCCAAGCCTGAACCAGAAATTTCTTTTGGCCCGTACGGTTTGGGAAATTTCTTTGGGACCTCATTCTTTACTATTTCCAAAAGTCTCGCCTCTCCTTTTTCTTTTTCATTTTTTGTTTCTGATGATTTATTTAGGGGAAAATTGCAGCTGAGATACCAAACCTTTCATTTATTAGCAGACTTTGAACCAGAAATTTCTTTTGGCCCGTACGGTTTGGGAAATTTCTTTGGGACCTCATTCTTTACTATTTCCAAAAATCTCGCCTCTCCTTTTTCTTTTTCATTTTTTGTTTCTGATGATTTATTTAGGGGAAAATTGCAACTGAGGTACCAAACCTTTCATTTATTAGCAGACTTTGTCCAAACCTTTAGTTTGTGCCACCGGAGGTACCAAACTTTTAAAAAATGTGTGGGGCCAGTCCAAAATGACGGTTTCTGTCTGTTTGACCGCCAAAACCATCAATTGACCCCTTTAATGATATTTTCAAGAATTTTCCCCAAATAAGTGAAGGGCAACATGGATATTACACACATTTCCCTCCTCAACATCAAACACGTCAGTTACAATTTCATTCCACTCACCATCCACTATGGAACCTGCGAAAAGCCACGAAGAAGACGAAACGGACGTCGAAGAAGACGAACATCCAGTGGACATTGCAGCCCACATTCGAGGCTCTCTTCCCCAACCCGTGTACGGTAAGTGTGTTCCCCTTTTTCGGTTTACGGTGTGAAGTTGTATGTTTATGAAGTTCCCCTGTTCGATTGTCTTCACGTACTAGAAAATTCAAAAATTTTAAGTGATTTGGTGTATTAGAGCGTAATGCTTGTGTACTATCTTTTCTGCACATGTTCGTTGCTCGAACTGAAAAGGGCTAGGGCTTAATTTCCTTTTTTTCGGTGTTTTTTCAGGGAAAAATTCAAAATACTTCAGTATACGGCTTCATCATGGTGGAATTTTATTTCAAAAGATGAGAAATTTTGTGTATGAGCATGGGAAGATAAGTTATATAGACTATATCGACCCTGATTTCTTCAATAGATTTCTTTTGGACAATGTCGTGAAGATGTTAGGATATTCTGATAGAATTAGATATCTATACAAAATGGAGAAGAAAAGAATGAGTGAATGTTCATTTTAGTTGGTTAAAGACTCAGATTTCATGAATTTAGTGAAGTGGCTTGGTGATAATAGGACATCAGAACTGTATTGCTTGCCTGTAGTTGAGGTTTTGGAGTTGTCTTGGGATGAAACAGAACAGAAGGATGTTCAAGTGTTTGATTATTGAAATTTATGACAAATGAGTAGAAGGTGATGACATGTATGTAGTTGATGAAGTGGATGACATGGAAGCAGATGAAGAGGAAGTTTATACAGTGCATGGAACAGAGCATGAGCATAGAGAAGTTGATTTTATAGGGGCTGAAGTAGACTCACATGAATCAAAAGTGCATGCTGCTGAACCAGAGAAACCACATGATGTTGAACCACAGTTGAGGTCTGAACATGAGTTGCATGATGCTGAAGCATAGTACAAGCTACTGAAACTGACGCGCATGCTTCTGAACTACAGCAGCAGGCTCAGCAGGAGTTGCATGCTGCTGAACAAGAGGCGCAGGCTTCTGAACATGATGCCGAAGCAGAGGTGCAGCCTGCTGAAATTGATACGCATGCTTCTGGACCACAGCAGCAGGCTCAGCAGGAGATGCATGCTGTTGAACAGAGGCATAGGCTGTTGAACATGATGCCGAAGCAGAGGTGCAGTCTGCTGAAATTGATGTGCACGTTTCTGGACCACAGCAGCAGGCTGCTGAATATGTGTTGCATGATGCTGAACCAGAGGTACAGGCTGCTGAAACTGATGTGGAGTTTGATGAACCGCAAGTTGACGTACCGGTTACTGAAACTGGTGTGGAGCATGATGTGGAACATGATGATCCTGAGCTGGATGATAAATATGAGGAGGGTATTTTGGGAGAGGAATTTAACGACTCAGAGTACGAGCAAGAAGAAAATATTGCTGTGGAGGATAATGATGAAAACACATATTTCAGGTTGAGTGAAAGTTTTGATATTGGTATAAGTGGTGAGCAGGAAGGTGTAAGGGATAAGCAGGAAGATGAGGCAGCTGCCGAGGAAGAATCTGGAACAGAATACGAAGACTCCAATGAGCTTAGAAGCTTACCCAGTGATACAGAGGCTGAGGGATCATCTGCCAGAAGGAATAATGTGTGTTGGTTTAACCCTGCAACTGATATGGAAGATCTACAGTTCAAGCTAGGTAATGCATTTGTTTGTGTAATTCATTTCTGGTTTAATTCATTTGGATGATAATGCATTCTGGTTTAATTCATTTCTGTCAGGGATGAAATTCAACAACGTCAAGATTCTAAGGAATGCAATAGTTCAATACTCCGTCAAAAATTCCAGGCAACTGAGATAAGTGAAAAATATGAGGACACAGTTAAGAGTTTGGTGTCAAGATAATTGCCCTTGGGTTCTGTATGCATACCAACAACCCGACAAGAGTATTAGAATTAACACATTTGTAGGTGAGCACACATGTACCATGGTGTTGCAAAATAAAAGGGTTAATTCAGGTTTTCTGGTAAAGAAATATGTGAGAAAATTTAGGTTTGATCCCAACATTCCAATGAGTAGTTTTATGGAGACTGTGAAAGAGGACTGCATGTATGAGATTTCAAAGCATCAGTTCTACAGGACAAGATCAAAATGTGCATAAGTTATTAATGGAATTGTAGCTGAGCAGTACAAAATTTTATCGGATTACGGTGAGGAATTGAAGAGAACAAATCCAGGCAGTACAGTGCAAATCGAAGGTTCGGGACATACTTTTAAGAGATTGTACACCTGCATAGGGTGCTTGTAAGGAAGGGTTTAAGGCTGGGTGCAGGCCAGTTGTTGGGTTGGATGGATGCTTCCTAAAATCTGCAGAAGGTGGATAGTTGTTGGCAGTTGTTGGGATCGATGGTGAGAACTGTATGTTCCCGTTAGCATGGGCAGTTGTGGATGCAGAGAACAAAACAAACTGGCAATTGTTCATAGAATTGTTGGTTCATGACATAGGGATGCATAACCCTCGAGCTTGGACATTCATTTCCGACAAACAAAAGGGTTTGGTGGATTCCATAAGTCAATACTGTGAAGGAGCGGAGCATAGGTGTTATGCTAGACATCTTTATAGTAATTTCACCTTGGCACACAAAGGTCGGCACTTAAGAACCTATTTTGGACTGCAGCAAGGGCAACAACAGTGCCAGATTGGAAGAGTGCAATGAATGAATTAAAAGACATAAGTGAAGAGGCTTACAATTGGTTCCTTGAAAAACCTCCTTCCCAATGGATCAGATCCCATTTTGAAGAGCATTCGAGATGTGAAATTCTTCTTAATAATTTGTGTGAGACATTCAATTCTTCCATTGTTGTTGCCAGAGACAGGCCCATCATCTCCATGCTAGAGAAAATTCAACATCAACAAATGATAAGGATGAATGCAAAAAGGGAAGCGGCACAGAGGTGAGATCATGCATTCGGGCTAAGAATTGTAAAAATCATTGAGAAGGCTAAGTCTGAGGAAGGTACTTGAAGGCAGACTATGTAGGCAACCATAAATTTAAGATAAGCAGCTGAGACGGTTTGAGGTAGAGTGTTGACTTGACAGAACATGCATGTGCTTGTAGAAAATTGCAGCTCACTGGAATACCATGTCCCCATGCAATATCAGGCATGCTTTCAAGGGATATTGGCATATATGAGTACATCGACCTATGGTATAGCAAAGAGACATACCTCAAATGTTACTCCCCAATGATCTACCCGATGTCAAGGCCTGAACTGTGGCCAGAATTGGGAAAGCATCCTCTCAATCAACCTCGGAAGAGAAAACAGGCTGGCAGACCCAAACAAGTGAGGAAGAGGTCATAGACAGAGCCACCTGCAGACGTTAAGATGGGAAGGACTGTCATGAAGATGACGTGTAAACGCTGTGGAGGGTCTGGACATAACAAAAGAAGCTGTAAGGAGGCACTGCCTGGTGAAGATAGTTCACAGCAACAGTCTCAACCAACCACACAAGAAGATACACATACCAGATCAGCGAAGGGGAAGAGAAAAGCACATTCAACGCAAACCTCCAAGTCACAGACAAAGAAGTCCAACAATAGAGGATCGCAATCTTGAACATCATGTGGTTTCTCTTGTATAGTTACCTTTTTGGGAAAATACTGTGGTTTTTTGTAAATTGAACTGGAAATATGTGCTTCCAATGCTGTTATTTTGTAGATGTAACTGGAATTTTTGATGAAATTGTTCAATGTGATGATAATGTTGATGTCGAATATCTTGCATTATGTTTCTGCTGTTTGTCATTGGTTTCTGAAATTATATTCGTAAGATCTGATGTGCAGGCGATTAGGAAATATATGAGAATGTTTGATACTTTCTCTGAAAGTATTATCAAACGTTTGGTATCTTTATTGCAATGTTTTTAAAGGTTTGGTACTCTGTATGAAACCATTAGAAAAGGTTTGGTACTGATTTTGCTACTCGTTATAAGGTTTGGTACCTATGCTGCACCTTCTTCAGATAAGTTTGAAGTGTAATCTGCTCTTTTAATTTCGCATTTTACATAGAGGCCAAGAAAAGATCGTTAAATTTTAAGTCAAAAGGTACACCACAATTTTTCCTTTTTACATATGCATTTCACAACATCTAGCACATGGCTCCATTTCGAAACCCTAAACTCAAATTTCTAGAACAAAAAACTAAAATCCTACAATCTGACCCTACATACCTAGGAACAAACCCATTTTGAAAACACTCCACACACAAAGCCGAAGAGTCAGATCTTCCACACATTTGGTCTTGTTGTTTGAAGGGTATCGATTTCAGCTTCCATTTCCCTCCTAGCTCGTAATAGACCAGGAATTAGTTTCTTCGATCTTTCACACATCGGAGGGTTACATCACATAAAGAAGGTGCATCCACCCACATCTTGGCTTCGAGGACAAGTGAGAAATCTTCTTCCCGGGTTCAAGTTCGTCCACGAGGTCTTCATCCGCACTGGGGAACCACATCTGCATACATTCCCCGCCATGTGCGTGCTGATTTTTTTGACTACCTGTGAGAGAGAAGGTAGGTAATATATAGTGATAAAGAAATGGAGGGAAATAAACAGTGAAGTATATAATAGGAGGGAAATGTGTGTAATGCCCATGTTGCCCTTCACTTATTTGGGAAAAATTCTTGAAAATATCATTAAAGGGGTCAACTGACGATTTTGGCGATTAAACAGACGGAAACCATCATTTTGGACTGGCCCCATACATTTTTTTAAAGGTTTGGTATCTCTGGTGGCACAAACTAAAGGTTTGGGCAAAGTCTGCTAATAAACGAAAGGTTTGGTACTTCGGCTGCAATTTTTCCTTTATTTAAAGACTATACTTGAATAAATGTATCGATTCTTTAGCAACTGAAGTTTTTATACAAAGTAGTTCAATCTCAATGTATAATGCAATTTTGCTACCATGCAACCAGACAACTCCTGCAAGACAACCTTTGAGTTGGCATGAATTTAGCCTTCGGATTGATAATTGCTAGAAGTAGTACATATTAAGTCCTTGTGTTGGCTGCCATTTGCAAAAACTTATTTTTCCTTTAGACTCATTTCAATTACAAATTTAATGAAATTCACAATTTTTATCAATTTTTCAACCGTACTTCATCAATTTTTATCAAAATCTACTATAAATTGAAATTTTAGCTAAACCAAACAGGGCTAAGGATGCAAGAGTAACTGCCGTGTCGTGTTAGAGTCCATTTGTCACAATTCTTTTATTTATTTATTCCCCATTTGCTAACTGAAAGTAAGCAGTATCATTTACAAATGCCTTATAGGAACAAAACTGAGTGTAACAGATGATTCACACTCCATTACTCTTTCTCAATAAAGGTAACTAAATGACATTTTCAATTAACCACTTGTGATGTCATTTTTGTTCACAATTATCCATCCCCAGCTATAAATACCCCCACCCTTGAACCCATTATCCATCATCCAGAAAAGCACTTGACTGAGTAGAGAAGATAAGAAAAAAATGAAGGGATTTGCAGTGATTTTGTTAGTGGTTGTAGCCATGGTTCAGCTGTTCATGGCTAAACCAGGAGCAGCCATTTCTTGTGGCCAAGTTGAATCTCAAATTTCTCCATGTTTGACATATCTGAGTGAAGGAGGAACTCCATCTCCATCATGCTGAAGCGGCGTTAAGACTCTGAGTCAGTCTCTTCAAACTACACAAGATAGGCAGACCGCATGTGGCTGTTTAAAGACGGCAGCCTCACACTACACTAACCTTAAGCCGGATGCTGCCTCCCAGCTCCCGACTAAATGTGGTGTTTCCATTGGCGTCCCAATTTCTCCTACAGTCGACTGCAGAGAGTAAGTTAATGTTTGTCCGTGCTTAAAATCCGTTCTTTATTTATTTTTTTCAATGTGAAGCATTTGTCATTACATTAAATTGCGTTTTTAATTTGTTGCAGGATTCACTGAGAAGGATAGTTCATTTGAGGGAATAAATTGAGAGGAAGTTTTGGTTATAGCCAGCTATGCTATTATGTTTACTTTACTACTGGGTTGTTGCCTACCAGTGATGTCCTCGGTTGTTGAATACGTTTATTGAATAAAATTAGCTTTATAATGACTCAGTAACATAATCGACAGTTTTCTCAAGGCCTATAGATCTCATTTTTACAATTGGAACTATTTTCTTACAATACTCGATCATTAAACTTGATTTATTTACAAAATTTGACTAGCTTGAGTACAAGTTCTCGACAATTATCAAGATATCATATCATGGAAGTTTTCTAATTTTATTTAGAAATTTCATTAAACAAAGAAATTTTTGGAATAGTGGAAACTTGACTATAAAAAATAAGGCTTTTGGTAACAAATTTTAAAGAATGTTCTCATTCTCCCTTAGTGCTCGTGTTCTTAAGAGATTGTCTTAATCTTAGCTAGCTATTTATTAGATTTCTTTTTCTTGAAGCAATTCATTAATAATTGTTGTGTACAGAAATTTGGTTGATAAAACCTCTAGTAATAAATTAACTATTTGGAAAATATTCCACTAAACGCAGAGCAAAACAAAACATGAAAAATGAAACCCGAATTAAACGCGATATAACAAATCATCGACGATCACAAAAAAGACGAGATTTTATTAGATGAGAAAACTACACATTACAATGTTTTCCTCACTCTCACGATTTCTACCTACACAAAGCTAAGTCAATCCACTTACAACTCAAAAAATCTTGTATATTGAACAAAACGAGCTTTTTAATGACTCGATAACATAATTGTCAGTTTTCTCAAGGTCTATAGATTTTATTTATAATTGGAACTATTTTCTTACAATACTTGATCATTAAAGTTGAGTTGTTTACAAAGATCCGAGTAAAAGTTCTCGACGATTATCAAGAAGATATTGTATCATGAAGTTTTCCAATTTCATTTCGAAATATAATATACAAAGAAAATCTTGGAATAGTGGAAAATTGACGATTGAAAATAAGGCTTCTGGTAACAAGTTTTAAAGAATGTTCTCATTCGCCCTTAGTGCCCGTGTTCTTAAGACATTGTCTTAATCTTAGCTTGCTACTTCAATAGTTTTCTATTTCTTGAGTCAATTCATTAATAATTGTTGTGGACAAAAATATGGTTCATAAAACCTCTAGTAATAAATTAACTGTTTGGAAAAAATTACAACAAACACAAATCAAAAACAAAAATATAAGAAAAATGAACACAAATTAAATGCAATCTAACAAATCATCGGTGATCACGAGTGAGACTTTATTAGATGAGAAAAACTACATAGTAAAATATTTTCCTCACTCTCATGATTTCTACCAACACAAAGCTAAGTCAATCAGGGTACAAATAAAATAAAAAACCTTGTAATAACTAAATTCTTGTCCTTGAATTCTTTAGTTAGTTTTAAATTTTGATAACTGAAGTTATTTTATGTATGTACGTGATGAAAAATTTGTGAGCACATATATGATTTTGATACAAGTTGAATTCATGTAGATTTTGATGCGTATTGTTCACATAATTAACATGCCGAACGTGTGCTGCGTCATTTCCACTTAGGCACTCAGTTTGCCGTGAGGAGTTGATCTTGATATAGAGATGTTCGTATGAGATTTTACTGGATGGGCTAAAGTTCATGTACCGTAAATAATACTCAAAACCTAATAAACTGAGAAGATTTAGCCCTTCTTTGAGCCCAATTTTTGTCAAAAAAATGTATTTTTGAATAGTGCACTGATGTAAAATATGTGGTTTGAAAATAAAGAAAAGTTTTTAATTTGCGTGTAATATTATTTTATTGAAGTATGTGTAGTTGAAGTGCGGTCAAATCACTATTGAAAAATAAATTTTGATGGGAAAAATGGAGATCAAACAAGGGTTTTATTTTTTCGTATGAGCCTGCACAATAAATGAGGAGAAAATAAACATAAATAGATCTTGTAGACTTTTACGGCATGGTGTTTCCTGTCATCCATTCGCAGCTTATATACAATGGAACTAAGGAATAAACCTCATATTAGTTAAATATCAAAATATAGACCAAGCCCTTATCAAGAGGAGTAGTACAAACCCTTATACGTTGATCTTTATTTCGACATTGAATCGATATGAAATTTATCCCTTAACAGAATGCCCTCGCTAGAATGCAAGTTGAGGAAACATGACCAGGAAAAAGACTCAGGCAGATGTCCCTTGGAGCCAGGATCAAGCTTTTGAATGGCTCTTTCAAGACTGAGTTAAACTAATCTTCGAAACGATCTCAATCTCAACTAGAAAATAAGGATTTAATACATCTCCAAATTACTTTTGTACATACTAAAAGTCAGTTAACTAGAAAATAAGGATCAAATTCATCCCAAATAGAACCATCTTCCACTTTTGGGTCCCAAAAAATTCGTCATGACTTTACTACTAACAAATAAATGTTATAAACTAAGGGATGAATACCTTCTCCGAGTTCAAGAACCTCAGAAAGCAACCAAATCAAAATCACCCTTGTATGAAGTTTTCCTTACCATATCATAAAACTTAACTGTACAATCCGCAATGGAAGTCTCATGAAAAATACCTTCCGCGCGAAACACAAAATCTTTTCCCCTTCCTATTCTCCCCACCATACTCCTCGCAGAGCTACCTATAGGCTAGAGCAATCCCCAATCAAACTCTGAAAATTCTTACATTTCGCCAAAGCAGAAGCTAAAGTAAGGAACCGAATTTTCAAGAAAAATGTATCTGTAAATAAAACTTCGCAGCGCGGGAAATTAACTTTTCATCAGAATTCGGGTTTGATAACAAGTTCGAAAAAGCTGATGCAAATTTTTTTGCGCTGCTGCGAGTAAGTGAAGGGAATTGAGGTGTTTCAGTTCAACGAAGAAGGATGAGTCAACATTTGATTGATTCAATGCCCGAATGAAGTATGGAGGGACAAGTTTGCCCTGATCTATTTAAATATTTGTCAACGGTAATATGAATTTCTTTTGTCAAAATTCAAAATGAAGACTCGGAGAAGAAGTGGAAATCTGTTGGAAATTATGTATAAAACAAATGGAATTTTTCCTAATGCAAAGATGCAATCTGGAAAGAAAGATAAGGAAACACCTGATGAAAAATTGGAAGAAAGTTACCCACATCTTTGCAAACAATCTATTTAAAGAAGAGGAATTTGGCCTATTAGCCTAACTAGACAATGTATATGGTTAAATAGCATTTGACTCATAATAAAATTAAATAGAAAAATGCAAATTATTATAATCGGCAAAATAATAAAAATCTCCTTTAGTTGTAAACTTAACATCTTCCAATTTTTTCACTTCATCCCGTCATTTTTCCTCCACCTTCCTAATTTCTTCTTTTTTTTTTTCCTCTCTCTTTTGTGTGTGTGTGTGTGTGAATATAACATCTTCTTCCCCCTTTCACCTTCTTCAATTTTAAGTCCTCAAAATTACAATAACCTATTTTCTTCTCTTTAATCACCATTCTTGCTATCGTAAAATTATGTTTTTTTATTATATTCTTCACTTGTTTTGGGTATCTTTTGAGTATTTGAACAAGAATTTGGTTATCATATCATTTACAGTGAAAAATCACATTTACATTTGAAGAAAGAAGAAAGATGCTCTTAGAAATTGCATCTATGTTGTATTTTTATTATTAAATATAGTATCAAAAAATATTTAGTTAGTATTGTTTTCGTATTTAATATGCTTTTTGTATTATTTACAACTATTGGGTATAATAATACTCTAACTACTATCTGAAATATAGAACATCACTCCAACCGTTATCTGTAAAGTAAAACGACATTACAGTCGTTATTTGCTGTAATTTGATTTTTTTTTTCAATGAAATGACTTTAATAATGGACTCACTAACGTATATATCACAAAAAGATTCACTAGTCACAAAAAAACAATTGAAATGACATAGATTTTATATTATTGAGATGGTAAAAGTACAAGTTATCACAATTATATATGTCGATTAAATTAATGGACATATCTATAAACTGTTGTAAGTGTCATGTAAATATTACAATATAAATAAGTTCTGTTCCTTATTTTGTAGGGAACGAATGGACTGCGACTGCTTATACTCGTATTTATATACGTAATAGTACAAGTGTTGTTTTCATGTCTAGTAACGACACTTGTGTCGTTCTGAAATTCACCTATATCCAATACTTTCAACAAAACAATATTTAATAATGGACTCCTTAACATATATGACATAGAAAGTTTGACAATATCATAAATAATATAAATGAGTTCCATTATTGGTTCTCGAGGCATAGATAAGACTTAGCTGCTTTTACTCGTGTTTACACATATAGCCTTGTTTGATTCTTATTTTTCATCAAAATGCATCCTTGAACAGTAATTTGATATCATTTTAACCACACGTTTTTCAATAAAATAATATTACATGTAAACTCAAAAATATTTTCTTATTTTTTAGCCACACATTCTCCATCATAACACTGTTATAAAATTTATTTTTTTTTTTAAAAAAAAGAGGGGGCTCAAACAATCCCCATAACGGCACAATGGTCATTTTCATATTAATAACGACACTTGTGCTGTTCTGTTGATTTTTTCCTACATTTTTGTTAATGTCTTTTAAGACAAATGAAAATGGTACAACTTAGGATGTCCAATTCTAAAGGTCGTTGCGCTGGAAACAAATAAAAATAAAGGAGAAATCAACAGAACATCTCAAGTGTCGTTACTAATTATAAAACGACAATTGTATCGTTCTATCTAGGAACACGAGTTTAAGCAGCCACGACTCTTCCATGCATTGAGAAATAATAAGTTGAACTCATTTAAGTTGTAAAGTTGACATGCCATTTAAAAAAATTGTGAAATATGCTCATTACTTATATTTCGTTGAAAATAATAGAATTACTTGTGTTTTCATCAACTTTATATCAAATAATCTATGTCATTTCAATTGTTCTTTGTCACGTGATCTACTTTTCTTAAGTACTTTAGGATTTCAATGCTTGAGGATGAAAATGTCATTAAGAATGACACTTGTGCTTATATTGAGATGAAAAATTCTAAGAGAATGACACAAGTGCTGTTTAGAGGATGACAATGTCATTAAGAACGGCACTTGTGCCGATACTGATGTGAAAAGTTCTAAAAGAACGACATAAGTGTCGTTATTGAAATATAGCTTATCCATGAGAACGTTACTTGTGCCGTACCTATAAAGAAAATGCCACTTGTGCCGTTCCGTCTATAAATATGAGTATAAGTAGCCACAACCCATCCAGGTCTTGAAAATCAATAAGTTAAATTCCTTTCAATTGCAAGATGAACATGCCATCTAAAAAAGCTTAGAGATGTACTCATTAATTATATTTCTAACATATCAATACATTGACTTGTGATTTTACCAACTCAATAATACATAATTTATATCAATTCAACTGTTCTTTATCACGTAATCAACATTTTTGACTTTCTTAAGTTAGAAGATTCAATGTTTAAGGTCGTTGAGTTGGAAAAGAAGCAAAATATTTGAAAAATCAACAAAACGGCACAAGAGTTATTAAACGACACTTGTGTCGTTCTGTCTATAAACACGAGTATACATAGCTACGACCCATTCATGCCCCAAGAATTAATAAGTTGTACTCATTTCAGTTGTAAAATGGATATGTTGTTTCTAAAAGTTGAGAGATGTACTCATTTCTGTTGCACAAGTGACGTTTTAACAATATACAAACTATTTCATGAGAACAACACAAGAGAAGTTAGGGGATCCAATACATGTGGTCGTTGCGGTGAAAATGAAGCAAAGTATTGGATAAATCAACAGAACGATATAAGTGCTATCAGATGACACTCGTGTTGATCTCTCTATAAACAAAAGTATAAGCAAGCACAACCCGTCAGAATCCCAATAATCGATAATCTGAACTCATTTATATGGTAAGATGGACATGTCATTTATAAAATTGGAAAGATATGCTCATTAATTATATTTATTAACAAATGTAGATCATGATTTGTGATATCACCGACTCGATATCATATAACCTATATCAATTCTATCGATATTTGTAACATAACTAACATTTTCGACTTTCTTAAGTTAAGGGGTGCAATTGTTGAGGTTGTTGCAGTGAAAAAGAAGTAAAATATTGGAGAAATTATCATAACGGCACAAATGCCATTAAACGTCACTTGTGTCGTTCTATCTATAAACGAGATTATAAGCAGCCACGACCCATCCGAGTCCAAATAATTGATACACTGAACTCATTTAAGTTACAAGATAGATATGCCGTTTACAAAATTTGGGAGATATGCACATTAATTATATTTTCTAACGAATGTAGATAATGACTTGTGATTTCACCAACTCGATATATATAATCTCTGTCAATTCTATCATTATTTGTCACATAATCAACATTCTGACTTTCTTAAGTTAAGGGGTTTAATGCTTGATGTCGTTGCTGTAAAAAAGAAATGAAATATTGGAGAAATTATCATAACGGCACAATTACCATTAAACGACACGTGTGCTATTTAATCTATAAACATGAGTATGAGCACCCACGACCCATTCAAGCCTAGCGCGATAATTGATAAACTGAACTCATTTAAGTTATAAGATGAATATGGCGTTCACAAAATTTGAGAGATGCTCATTAATTATATTTTCTAACGAATGTAGATAATACCTTGTGAGTTCTCTAACTTGATATCATACAATCCATGTTAATTCCACGAATACTTGTCATATAACTAACATTTTTTACCTTTTTAAGTTAGGGAATTCAATGCTTGAGGTCGTTATGGTGAAAATATTAGAGAAATCAATATAACGGCACAAGTGCCATTAAACAACACGTGTGCTGTTTAGTCTATAAAAAAAGTATGAGCACCCATGACCCATTCGAGCCTCGACAATCGGTAAATTGAACTCATTTAAGTTATAAAATGAACATGTCGTTCACAAAATTTGAGAGATGCTCATTAATTATATTTTCTAACGAATGTAGATAATGCCTTGTGATTTCTCCAACTCGATATCATACGATCTATGTCAATTCCACCTATATTTATCACATAACTAACATTTTCGACTTTCTTAAGTTAGAAAATTCAATACTGGAGGTCGTTATGGTGAAAACAAAGTAAAATATTGGAGAAATCAACATAACAATAAAAGTGCCGCTAAACGACACGTGTGTCGTTCTGTTTATAAATACAATTATGAGCACACACGACCCATCCGAGCCTTGATAATCGATAAGTTGAACTCATTTAAATTACAAGATGAATATGACGTTTACAAAATTTGAGAGATGCGCTCATTAATTATATTTTCTAACGAATATAGATAATGTTTTGTGATTTTTTTCAACTCGATATCATACCATTTATGTCAATTCTACCAATATTTGTCACATAACTAACATCTCCGACTTTCTTAAGTTATGGAGTCTAATGTTTGAGATCGTTGCGGTGAAAACGAAACAAAATGTTAGAGAAATCAACATAACGATAAAAGTGTCGTTAAACAACACGTGTGTCGTTCTGTTTATAAACACAAGTATGAGTACCTACTACCTATTCGAGCCTCGATAATCAATAAGTTGAACTCATTTAAGTTACAAGATAAGCATAACATTTACAAATTTTGAGAGATGCTCAAAAATTATATTTTCTAACTAAAGTTGATAATGTCTTGTGATTTCTCCAACTTGATATCATACAATCTATGTCAATTCTATCAATATTTGTCACATAACTTACTATTTTAAGTTAGGGAATCCAATGCTTGATGTCGTTTCAATGAAAAATGAGCAAAATAATAGAGAAATCAACATAAGGGCAAAGGTACTTTTAAACAACACGTGTATCATTCTGTCTAAGAACACGAGTATGAGTACCCACGACCCATTAAAACTTCGATAATTGATAATTTAAACTCATTTAAGTTGTAAGATGGACATGAAATTTATAAAATTTGAGAAATATGCTCGTTACTTAATCAATATGAAAAAAGAAAATAGAACAAGTGTTGTTACTGTTATGAAAACGATACAAATGTCGTTACGTATATAAATACAATATGAATAATTAATACCATGTATACTTTGAAATTAATTGCTATTAAATCAATAATATTTAATTTTTGAAGATCATTTTTATATTTTTAGGTAAAATATTTAAAACGACACCAGTGTTGTTTTATAATAACAAAATAAAAGTATATCTACCGTTATGGTTTCATCGATCTTAAGACAATGACAAAATCAATCGTTCCAAACATTATAAATAGTTTGCATTTCAAGATGACAAAAGCAGAACATCATAACATCACCATTATTTTTCAATATTACAAAAGCAGCACATCATAAACCACAAAAACTAGCAGATGTGTCGTTTTGTTTTCATCATTCATGCTGTACAAGTGATGTGGTTATGCCCAATTTTCAAATACCTATTACACTTATGGTTATATTGTTGCTTTATATGGACGATAACGACTGTAGTGTCGTTCTACACTACAGATAATGAATGGAATGTCGTTATCGTTCAATAGTTACGGACCGCCAAAATACACCAAATGAAAAAAAATCAACTAAAGTATCAATTCATACTATATTCAACAATAAAAGTACAAATGTGCACGACATTTTCTAAAAATACTTTTTTTTTCCTTCAAATATATTAGAGATTTCAATGTAAATGGTATAAAAACTAAAATTTTTATTCAAATGCTCAAAATATTGAAGAAGATGGGAGAAGTAATGGATAACAGGAACTTACAGTGGCAAGTACAGGGAGAGCAAGTCGATGATTTTTGAAGATGAAATGAGAAATTTGAATGGATTGAAAGGGGATTTGAGTCTTTTTCATGGTGAGGGCATTTTGGACTTTTAATATTATTTGTTTATTATATTTTGTAATTGAAGGCTATTATACCAACAAACATTGAAGTGGATTATTTAACTAAATACATTGTTTGAATGAGTTTTTTTTAACAAACTCCCCTTTTAAAGAAGGGGATTTTGTTAAAAAGTCCATTGTATTTGGTTAAATAACTTAGTGTTTGTTGGTATAATAGCTTTCAATTACAAAATACAATAAACAAATAACATCAAAGGTCCAAAATACCCTCACCATGAAAAAGACCCAAATATCTTTTTCAATCCATTCAAATTCCTCATTTCATTTCAAAAAATCATCGACTTGCTCTCCGTTTACTGACTACTGTAAATTCTTGTTATTCATTACTTCACCCATCTTGTTCCATATTTTGAGCATTTGAACAAAAATTTTGATTTTTATACCATTTAGATTGAAATCTCTACTATATTTGAAGAAAAAGAAAATTATTTTTAGAAATATCGTGCACATTGGTACTTTTATTGTTGAATACAGTATGAAATGATACTTTAGTTGATTTTTTTTTATATTCAATATATTTTGGTTGTCCGTAACTATTGGACGATAGCGACACTCCAGTCGTTATCTGTAGTGTAGAACGACACTATAACCGTTATTGTTCATGTAAGACGAAAGTACAACTATAAGTGTAATAGGTGTTTGAAAACTGGGTATAACCACATCATTTGTATGAATCATGTACTGCTCAGCAAGAGACACGAATGATGAAGACAAAATGACATCTCTACTAGTTTTTGTGGTTCATGATGTGCTGCTTTTGTAATATTGAAAAATAATGGTGATTTTATGATGTTCTGCTTTTGTCATTTTGAAATGCAAACTATTTATAATGTTTGGAACGATTGATTTTGTCATTATTTTAGAATCGATGAAACCATAATGATAGATATGCTGTTATTTTGTTATTATAAAACATCACTTGTGTCGTTTTAAATATTTCACCTAAAACATATAAAAATGATGTTCAAAAATTAAATATTATTGATTTAATAGCAACTAATTTCAAAGTATACATGATATCAATTATTCATATTTGTTTATATATGTAACGATACTTGTGCTGTTTTCATAACAGTAACGACACTTGTGCTGTTTTCTTTTTTATGTTGATTAAGTAACGAGCATATCTCTCAAATTTTATAAATAACATATCCATTTTACAACTTAAATGAATTCAAATTATCGATTATTGGAGCTTGAACGGGTCGTGGGGTAATTATACTCGTGTTTATAAACCGAATGACACGCGTCGTTTTAAAGAACCTTTGCCATTATGTTGATTTCTCTAATATTTTACTCTTTTTTCATCGAAATGATATCAAGCATTAAACTCCCTAACTTAAAAAGTCGAAAATGTTGGTTATGTAACAAATATTGGTAGAATTGAAATAGATTGTATGATATCGAGTTGGAGTAATCACAAGGCATTATCTATATTCGTTAGAAATATAATTAATGACTATCTCTCAAATTTTGTAAATGCCATACACATCTTACAACTTAAATGAGTTCAACTTATTGATTATCGAGGCTAAGATAGGTCGTAGATACTCATATTCGTGTTTATAGACAGAATGACACACATGTTTAACGACACTTTTGTCGTTATGTTGATTTTTCTAATATTTTGATTTGTTTTCATCACAACGACCTTAAACATTAGACTCCCTAACTTAAAAAAGTCAAAAATGTTAGTTATGTGACAAATATTGGTAGAATTGAAATAAATTGTATGATATCGAGTTGGAGAAATCACAAGACATTAGTTATATTCGTTAGAAAATAGAATTAATTAGCATATTCTCAAATTTTGTAAACTTCATGTCTATCTTGCAATTTAAATGAGTTCAACTTATCAATTATTGAGACTCAAATGGGTCGTAAGTGCTTATACTCGTGTTTATAAACAAGACGGCATACGTGTTGTTTAATGACAACTTTTGTCATTATGTTGATTTCTTCAATATTTAACTTCATTTTCACCATAAGGAACTCAACCATTGGATTTCATAACTTAAGAAAGTAAAAAACGTTAGTTATGTTACAAATATTGGTAGAATTGAAATAGATTATAAGATATCGAGTTGGAGAAATCACAAGGCATTATTTACATTATGTAGAAAATATAATTAATGAGCATTTCTCAAATTTTGTAAATGCCATGTCTATCTTGCAACTTAAATGAGTTCAACTTATCAATTATCGAGGTTCGAACGGGTCGTGGGTGCTCATACTTGTGTTTATAAATAGAATGACACACGAGTTGTTTTACGATACTTTTGTCGTTTTATTGATTTCTTCAATATTTTACTTCATTTTCATCATAACACCTCAAGCATTGGATTCCCTAACTTAAGAAAGTCAAAAACTTAGTTATGTGACAAATATCGGTAGAATTGACATAGATTGTATCATATCGAGTTGGAGAAATCACAAAACATTATCTACATTCGTTAGAAAATAAAATTAATGAGTATTTTTCAAATTTTGTGAATATCATGTCCATCTTGCAACTTAAATGAGTTCAGTTTATCAATTATCAAGGCTTAGATGTTCGTGGATGCTCATTTAACGGCACAAGTGTCGTATGATGATTTCTTCAATATTTTGCTTCTTTTTCACCGAAACGACATCAAGCATGTTGATTATGTGACAAATAATGATAGAATTGATTGAGATTATATGCTATCGAGTTGGTGAAATCACAAAGTCATTATCTACTTTCATCTGAAAATATAATTAATGTGCATATCTCTCAAAATTTGTAAAGGGCATGTCCATCTTGTAACTTAAATGAGTTCAACTTATCGATTATTGTGATTTAGATGGGTTGTGGCTGCTTATACTCTTGCTAATAGACAGAAACATCACTTGTGCCGTTATGATGATTTCTCCAATATTTTGCTTTTTTTTTTCATCGCAACAACCTCAAGCATTGGACCTTGTAACTTAAGAAAGTCGAGAATGTTAGTTATGTGACTAAAATCGGAAAAATTGATATAAGTTATATAATATCGAGTTGATGATATCACAAGTCATGATCTACATTTGTTAATAAATATAATTAATGAGCATATCTTTCAAATTTTATAAATGGCATGTCCATCTTGTCATATATATGAATTTAGCCTATTGATTATCGGGACTCGGACGGGTTGTTTCTGCCTATACTCTTGTTTATAGAGAGAACAACACAAGTATTGTTTAATGACACTTATGCCATTCTGTTGATTTCTTCAATACTTTGCTTTGTTTTCACCTCAACAATCAAATGTATTAGATCCCTTAACTTCTCTTATGTTGTTCTCACGAACAAGTTTGTATATCGTTAAAACGTTACTTGTGCAACTGAAATGTGCACATCTCTCAACTTTTAGAAACGACGTCCATTTTGCAACTAAAATGAGTACAACTTATTGGTTCTCGGAGTATGGATAGGTCGTAACTATGTATACTCGTATTTATAGACAATAACACAAGTGTCGTTTAACAACTCTTGTATCATTCTGTTAATTTTTCAAATATTTTGCTTATTTTCCGACTCAATGACCTCAAACATTGAATCTTTTAACTTAAGAAGGTAAAAAAGGTTGATAATGTGATAAAGGACAGTTGAATTGATATAGATTATGTCCCTATTTGTTTCTCATTCTTTCTTTATTAAAATGAAAAATATGATCGTTATCCATCACATCAAGTCACAAAATTTGAACTTCTATCTCTTGTGCGAAACCCATAATGGCTATATTTTTCATTTCCATTTTTATAAAAATGGGAAACAAACGCCCCCATATAATATTAAGTTGGAGATATCACTAGTCAATGTATTGATATGTTAGAAATATAATTATTGAGCATATCTCTCAACTTTTGGAAATGACATTTTCATCTTGCAATTGAAATGAATTTAACTTATTGTTTTTTGAGACTTGGATGGATTGTGGCTTCTTATACTCGTGTTTATGCACAAGTGACGTTTTCATCTCAATAACGACACAACAGTCGTTCTTAATGACCTTATCATCATCTAAAAGGCACTTGTGCCATTTTCATAGAACTTTTCATTTCAGTAATGGTGCAAGTGTCGTTCTTGATGACCTTTCATTCTCAAGCATTAGATCCTTAAAGTACGCAAGAAAAGTAGATTACGTGACAAAGAATGGTAGAAATGACATAGATTATTTGATATAAAGTTGATAAAAGCACAAGTGATTTTATTATTTTTAACAAAATACAAGTAATGAGCATATTTCTCAAATTTTTTTAAATGTCATGTTAACCTTACAATTTAAATGAGTTCAACTTATTATTTCTCAAGGCACAGAAGAGTCATCGTTGCTTAAACTTGTGTTCATAAACAGAACGATACAAGTGCCGTTTTATAATCAGTAACAACACTTGAGTTGTTTTGTTGATTTTTCCTTTATTTTCATTTGTTTCCAATGCAACGACCTTTAGAATTGCACATCCTAAGTTGTACCATTCTTATAGTAATAATAGAAGTTCATAAACATAACAATACAAGTGTCGTTCTAATGGATAAGTAAGTTTACAATCATAACGGCAGTTGTGTTATCATTGGGAGGCTAGACTGATAATTAATGAGCATATTTCTCACCTCATATTTATAGATAAAATGATGGAATGGTCATTTTCATTTCAGTAACGACTCTTGTGCCGTTCTATTGATTTTTCCTATATTTTGGTTTTATTCCAGTACAACGATCTCATATATTAGACCCCCTAACGAATCATAAACATTTTCATCTCAGTAATGATATTTGTACCGTTCTCATGAAAATTTGTAACAAACATAACACTTATATCGTTCTCATCTCCCTCTTATAAGTTCAGTAACGACACTTATGTCATTTTCATGGATGCTTATATTTCTAATAATGTAACATGTGTCATTGTCATAGAATAACAACAAACTAGAAAGAAATGTATAATTGAAACGCAAACATTTAATTCAAAAGACATTAACAAAAATGTAGAAAAATCAACAGAACAACCAAGTGTCATTATTAATATGAAAACGACCCTTGTGCCATTATGAGATTGTTTGAGCTCCCTCTTCTTTCTTTTCTTTTCTTTTCTTTTTTTTTTTTAAAAAAAATGAATTTTGTAATAGTGTTATGATGGAGAATGTGTAGTTAAAAAATAAGAAAAAGTTTTGAGTTTGCGTGTAATATTATTTTATTGAAGAATGTGTGGTTAAAATGAGATCAAAATACTGTTCAAGAATGTATTTTGATGAAAAAATAAGGCTCAAACAAGGGCTATATTTGTAAACACGAGTAAAAGCAACTATGTCTTATCTATTCCTCGGGAACCAATTGTAGAACTCATTTATGTCATTTATGATATTGTCAAACCTTCTATGTTACATATGCTAGGGAGTCCATTATTAAATGTTGTTTTGTTGAAAAAGTAAGATACAGGTAAATTTCGGAACGACACAAGTGTCATTATTGGACATGAAAATGCCACTTGTATTGTTGCTTGTATAAATACGAGTATAAGCAGTTACGATCCATTTATTCTGTGAAAAATAATAAGTAGAACTTATTTATATTGTAATAAATATATGACACGTACAAAATTTGATAGATATGTTTATTAACTTAATCTACATATATAATTGTGATGACTTGTATTTTTTTAAGTATGAACAAAAAAATTTATCTGCATGTATGAATTCTTTCAGACCAACAGTAACATCCAGCAGGCTGTAGTTTTATTTTAATATATTTCTGTTATCGGTTTGAACCAAATTTTTGACTATTTGTTCTTATAATTAAAATTCTATTTCGTCATACAGATGTAGTTGTAATCCCTATTTGTTACTTTGATAATTTCGATTTTAATGAAAATGATTGATAGGTATGAAAATAGATGAGTAATAAACATGGTGTTATTCCAATTTCTATAACGTGGAATACATTATACACAGGAATGTACTATAATTTACAAACCAAACTGAATGTAAATCCCTCTTAATACGATACGGAATTGAAATTTCAATTCACCGAGCATTCATCTATTCTTATTCCATGTATAAAGGTTAGTCCTAATGCTAAAGTGAATTATATATTTGAATTGAACAAAATGCACACAAATCCTCCTTGAGTGACTTCAGTGAAAGAGGATGCAGTTGAAAATGAACACGAAGATTCGATGGAGCGGATGACAATGCCAATGATTTTTCAGACACGGTGCACACAAATCCTCCCTGAGGATGATGTGGTTGTTCTCGAGGCAGTCGTTCATCATTGTGATCTCACTATCACACATAGAATTTCATCGGTAGTTCATGACAACGAGAATGAAAATGAATTTACAAATGATCATTTGATTGCTTTATCTCGTTAGAGATATGATCTAGGTAGAAGCTTAGGGACTGGATTGAGTGGACCGTCCTCTAATTTTTCACGTGTGGCTTTTGATAATGAGAATTTCCATGTCGAGCAACTGTTCGAAACAAAGAAAGACTTGTAGGAAAATGTGCACTGGATGATATTAAAATACAACTTTGAGTTCAAGGTAAAGAAATCAAACAAGTTATTGCTGACAATTGCCATTGGCATTTGCAAGTGACTTAGATGAACACAAATGAGTTATTTGTAGTTCACAAGTATACAAGGAAAAATATTTGTGAAGTGGGAATTCGTCGAAACGATCACAGGCAAGTTCGAGTATGGTTTATTAATTGATAGATAATGCACAAGTATCAGGATCCACAGACAATCTACAGGCCTTTACACATTATTAACGACGTCCGTTGAGAGTATGGAGTGGTCATGAACTACCAGAAGGCATTGGAGGCCAAAGAATGCCCGATGGAGGATTTAATTAGCTCGGCCAAGGAGAGCTATGCTAAATTGGCAGAGTATTGTCATCACATGGAGACAACTAATCCCGACTTGACATTTTTTATTGAGACAAAGGGCAAGAATTACTTTAAGTTTTTCTTCATGGCTTTTGGACAATGTATTTAGGGATTTCCAAATATGATACGACTCCGTAATTCTAGTCGATGGTACAACTCTGAAAGCTAAATAATAAGACAAGTTGATTATTGCTACATATCAAGATGTCAACATCGAAATTTACCATCTTGTATTCGACATAGTCGATAGCGAGAATGATATGTCAATGCATTGGTTCTTTACAAAGTTGAGAGAAGTAATCGAGAAAGTCGAAGGCCTTGCTTTTGTAACTAATCGGAGTTTGTCTATAATAAATGATATCACTGAAGTTTTTCCCGATGCACATCATAGGTATTACATGTAGCATATACAAGGCAATCTGAAGACTAGTTTTCGAAATAAAGACATCGTTTCATTGTTCAAGAAAGCGATCAAAGCTACTGTTTCAAGTAGCTTTCCCTGCCATCCGTCTCAACTCCGTTTCTAGACGGTACTTCATCCTGTAAAAATTCAAATGTTAAAACATTGAATAAGAAATTATATAATAAAACATAATCTCAGAAAAATAAGCGAACCAAATTGTAACTACTATACGCAAAACGTAGATTCATTTTACATTGATAATAATAAAAAAATAAAGATTTAACAAATTAAAGGAGAAAAAAAGAATTATAGACAAAAATAACAAAATAAAAATAAAGTTATTATAATTTTTAATTAAAATTGAAAAAATTAAAATTAAATTAATTATTGTTTAATTAAAATTGAAAAAATTAAATTTTATCATAAAAAGAAAAGAATTAAAAAGAATTTTAAATCGAAAAAATATTATTTATAATATGAAGAAAAAAGAAATTTTAAAACTATTTCAAAAAAAATTATAATAAAAACAAAACAAAATAAAAAATTAAATTATGAAAATTAAATAAAGAATATAATTATTATTTAATTAAAATTTAAAAAAATAAATTTTATCATAAAAAGAACTTTAAATCAAAAAAACTAATTTATAATATGAACAAATCAATTAAGAAATGAGTAAATATATTTTTAAAAAATATATAATAAAAACAAAACAAGTTAAGCTATAGAAAATTATAAAAACTAAATAAAGGATATAAATATTATTCAAATAAATTAAAAGAATTAAGTTTTATCATAAAAAGAAAAGAATTAAAAAGAATTTTAAATTGAACAAATAATTATTTATAATATGTAGAAAAAGAAAATTTAAAACTATTTCTAAAAAGAATTATAATAAAAAAATTAAACTGAAAAAATTGCGAAAATTGTATAAAGAATATAAGTATTATTTAATTAAAATTGAAAAAATTAAATTTTATCATAAAAAGAAGAGAATTAAGAAGAATTTTAAATCCAAAATAATTATTTATAATATGAGCAAACCAATTAAGAAATTTTAAAATTATTTCCATAAAAATATAATAAATAAAATAAATAAATAAAAGAAACGAGGAAAAAAATGGGCCAACCAAACTATCGGCTATACCGATGGTTTTTACAATTAGCTCAGATGAAGTCAACTGTAATTGTCGGCACATAATAGTTAGTCCAGTCGACTGTAAAAACAAGCGGCCCAATCCGACTATGAATGTTTTACAGTCGACAAGCCAACCGTGCTTACAGTTGACCTTGTCGACTATGCTTACAGCCAGCTTTCACAGTTGGCATTGTTGACTATGCTTACGATTAGCCTTGCTTGTAAAATTGTCGGTCCAATCTGGCTGTGATTGTTTTATAATCGTCGAGGCCGATTGAAAGCATAGTCAGCCTTGTTGACTGTGTCTCACCTTTCTAGGGACATAAAGTTTCTTTTTGTCAAAATCCATCATAAACTCAATAATCTATCTAAATAATTGAAAAAACATCATAAATAAGAATATAATACTCAAATTCACAAATATATAAAAATGAAAAATCAATCCCTTAATCCTAAAAGAAAAAACTAACATTGTTAAAGATAATGATCGAGTATTGTGGTCGTCGACGTTGGGTAGATTGTGAGGATGATAACTTCGATCGGATCTCGATTTCTATAAATAAGATCTCATACTTCTACATGTGGTCGGCTTGCTCTCTCTCTCACTTCCATTCTTCCTCAATTGACCACTGGTCGTACTGATTCGCTTCTTATTCTCTTTCGAGCAATCAAACTTCTCTCTCTATGACTTAGTGAGTCATACTGAACCATAAATAAGTTCTTCAACTCATTGCCATTGGCACACATTTATTCAAGAAACAATCTTTTTAGAGGCGAGGTTTGTTGAGAGAGATTCAAAGCTATCTGATAAAATGGTTGAGAGCACAAAAGGAGAATCAATGCTGGAGACAGAGAAGAAGAAAAAACAGAGCTTGCCATTTTATCAGCTTTTTTCATTTGCAGATAAATTTGATTGTATTCTTATGATCTCTGGCACTATAGGTGCCATAATTCATGGGTCTTCCATGTCTGTGTTTTTTCTTTTATTTGGTGGAATGGTTGATGATTTTGGTAAAAACCAAATGGATTTGTACAAAATGACCCATGAAGTATCCAAGGTACTTCACTTTCTTTAATTATTAAATAAAACCCACTTTCTGCATCTCCTATTTTGTGTCTTAGAGAGTGTATTCAATTGAGATTTTTAGTGGCTTTTTAGGATTTAAAAAGTTTAGGGGTATTTAATGTAGACGTTTTGAGAATTTTTAAAAGTATTGATGTATTCAATTAAGATTTTTATAAACTTTTAAGAAGTCTCCAAAAATTACGGTGTATTCAATTGAGACTTTTATATACTTTTAAAATGTCTTTAAAATTTACGGTGTATTCAATTAATTTTTTTTAGAAGTTTTAGGTATTCAAACTTTAATGACTTATAGATACTTTTAAGCATATAACACTCATATAAAATTTCAAAATTTTGTCTCTTATTAATCATGAGATTTTGGAAAACTTTCACAATTTTTATTCCAGTCTTTATTTCATTTTTCTTCTACGAATATTAGAAGTATGATTAAAATTTATTTATTTTCTATTAATTATATTTATTTTCATTTATCTCTATTTTTTATGAAAAATCAAATTGGGTTATTATAATTTTTTTCATTCATTTTTTGTTAAAAATATCTATTTTTTATTAAATTATAAAAGTTTATATGAAAAATTTATAATTAAATTTAAATACATTGATTTTCATTGATTTTGAAAAGTATATTATATTAATTATATTGAATATTAAATTTACCGTAAATTTTTTTTATTATATCTATTTCATTGATTTTGACATGTTATATTGAATGACAATTGTATATTATATTGAATATTATATTAAATTTACCGTAAATTTACCATAATTAAATTTTATTATATCACATGTCAAAAGCAAGGGAAAGAAAAGAGAAATTGTGGAAATCAACATGTCAAATTTCACACAATTGTATTATATTCATGTGAATTCTATCTCAAATGAAAGTCTTCAAAAAGTCTTTTGAAATTTACGAAAGTTCATAAAAATTTTAAAATAAAAGTCATAAAAGTCTACAAAAAACTTCCACTTAACTCCATACAAATTTATAAAAGATCCACGAAATTTACAGAAATTATCACTTAAAAAGAGCACATCAAAATCTTCAAGTCCCAATTAAATACACCACTTGAATTGATTTTTTAATTGAACGCAATATGCTCTGTACTTCATTTATTTTGGATTGGTGGTGTGTTTTTCTTCATAAGCAGGTAAGATTTGCTTCTGTTTCTGTTCAAATTATTCACTTCGGATCAATCGCACATTGTTCGTGGACTGTCTCTTCGTCTTCTTCCTCTTGGCTTGTCTTTTTCATATCCATCTTATTTTTTTTTACTATTATCCATTACACATCACTAGCATTGTTGATACCAATTATTTTGTGGAATAATTACTTATTTTTGGTATCTAGAATAATTAAACAGAGATTATACTGGGGAAAGGCAAGTGGGTGCACTACGGAAGAAAATATTTGAAGGTAGTATTGAAATAGGATGTTAGGTTCTTTGATACAAATGCATGAACTGGGGATATTGTTTTCAGTGTATCAACATACACTCTTCTTGTGGAAAATGCCATTAGTGAAAAGGTTTTCTCTCACTATTATGATGTTTTTCTCTCACACACTATTCACATTTGTGTGTGGGGTTTGTGAATGATTAACGGTGTATTTTGAGGTTGTTGGCGGCCATTAATTACTACTTTATCCTTGTAACGCCCCGAAATCTTGAAGTAAAAGGACATTGAAAGTCTCAATGTCCTAAGCTATTGAAGAAACAATAGCCTCACTCACAGTAGGGATCCTATCATCCTAATGGCCACCTAGTGACTCGTCTATACTTGGAGCTGCACCTTCCTCCAGTCCCATATTGACGAATTTGGCAGAGTAATTTTAGAAATTCTTAGCTAAACAGCCACATGCTATGTCAGCCTCCGCTCATATAGGTTTGTCATCATAGAGTCACTCAAGTATTTCTTCTTCATTGATCTTTGACTCAAGTGCTTCCAAACACATGTTGTCTAACTCAAAAGTCCTTAATGACTTGTAGCTTTCTAACTCGTTTATGTCTATTATGATTGCTGATGGCACACCATTATCTATACATAATTTATCACTTTCAGGTGTCTATTATGTTCCAGCTCTTACTTTGAATCTTATTTCTATTAGCCAATTGTGTGATTTTTGGTACTTAGTTCAGTTTTCTTCTACTGATTGTCATGTACAGGATCCTCAATCTCATAAGATGATTGAGATAGGCAGTAGACAAGATAATATATTCTAGACAATCTAAGACCACAAGTTGCAACCTCTTATGTTGATTTGTCATCTTTCTCTTCGAATTCATTATCTTCTAGTTTTTATTTGTGGCATCCCCACATTGAACATGTTTTCGTTAGTCGTTTGAAATTTTTAGTTTTTAAGGGTCAATTGGAAAATATACAAACTCATGACATTTCTGATTGTAGTGGTTGCAAATTAGCAAAATTTTTTCACTTTACGTTTTCCTCGAAGTATTTCTCATTTTGTCGCACTATTTGATCTTGTTCACTCTGATATGCGAGGACTTGCTTCTATTGCTAGAAAAGGAAGGTCTCGATATAATGTATCTTTTATTGATAATTATAGTTGTTATTGTCTGGTAAATCTTATGAAACAACGATCTGACTTTTTTTTTTCCTATTTATCAGTATTTTAGAGCACTTATTAAAAATCAATGTTCCATGAGCGCACGGAGCATAATCAGATTGATTGTTATTTGGTTTGTCATAATCTGTAGGCTAGCACCATTTCCCTATATTTTGTTTCTTCATTGTCGCTGCTTGCTGACTTCTTCACTAAGTCCCATCCGATTCATCATTTTTGTTTCTTGCGTGACAAACTCTCGTGGCTTCTTGCTTTAGATTTCCTTATTATTTTAAGTTTTCTTGTAATATATAAACTGATTTGTTCCACTATTTAACCTAATTTTTTGGTGGCTTAATAATATGTCTTCTTCTTCTTCTTTCGATGGTTTACAAATTAGTTTATATTATTTTCAAGGAGGATATGCTTGTAGGTATAAGGTATCTTTCATAATATTTTCATCTTTAATGTTTTCACTTCAAGCTCATAAATACACTATTAGGTGATGATAATAACTCCCTTATAAATAACTGTATTGAGTAATTTTCCTTCTCCTCTTCTCAGCAATTTTGAGGAATAAAGTTGGCTGGTTTGACGAGGAAGAGAACAATTCAAGCCTTCTTGCAGCCCAGTTATATACTGATTCTGCCAATGTAAAATTTGCAATAGCCAAAAGGATATCGATGATATTGCAAAATATGACTTCTCTCCTCACTTCATTTATAGTTGCCTTTATAGTAGAGTGGAGGGTCTCACTTCTTATACTGGCCACATTTCCTCTCCTAGTCCTAGTAAATTTTGCTCAGGTAATGCACTTAAATCTCTGACGGCAATGCCATTTCAATTTTATAATTTTCCAATGAGGAGTATACTTAAGGCATAGGATCAAAAAAAAATTTATTTTATTAGAATGTCAGTTCTCGTGATCTTTTTTTAGATCTTGGAATCCAAATTCACTAGTTTCTTGGAACTAGAAGATGATGGCAATTACAAGTTGACATTATGGTGCTCTTAGCTCTGCATGTGCTTCAATTCTGGTACATGATTATTGAAATTCACAAAATGATAACTGAAAAATGCAAAATAAGAACTGTATAATACAATATCTAACAATGCAGAAAGGATAAAAGATTTTGTTGTTGCCCATCAACTTCAGTGAAACCAAGAACTTTGTGTTAACATTACTGCTTGTTATTCTAGGAAAAAATCGTCACCTTGTTGTGATGCTGCATGAAAGTGCGTACAAATGCATGGGTCCCATGAGAATAAAATAATCCCAACCCCCTATGTGTGTGTGTGCGGTCATCCACGTGGGTCGTGTAGCACGGTTGTTTTGAAAATCTAGTTAACGCGTGAGAATGGTGGGATTTGAACATGGAGCACGTGTTGATTGATTACAAGATTTACTAAAGTGTGTAGTTTATATAAAATCAAATTGAACTAATGTCTAATAACACGAATATATACGAGCAAAGTATGTGGGAGATGAATTATAAGCAAATTTTAAATGCTGTTAAAAGAATTCTCGTATCTTAAAGCTATAAATAATGTGTAAGCCCACCAAGTTTTGGAAAAAGAATGTACATTTGGGTCTGTCAGAAGAACCCAATACCTTTTTTCTTTTATTTATTTATTTTTAATCCTGACATTCTTATGAATCGTGAAATCAGTTGTTTGCTAGTGTTAACAATTCTATTATGTTTGAATTACACAGTAACTATCTCTTAAAGGATCTGCTGAAGACATAGACAAGGCACCTGCAAACACTAGCATGATTGAAGGGGAGGGAGTAAGCAACAGTAGAACTTTTGCGGCATTCAATGCCCAAGAAAAAATCATCTCATTATTTTGTCATGAACTTCGGGTCCCACAGCTGTGAAGCCTTAGCCACGGTCAATCTTCGGGTTTCCTTTTTGGTCTATCTCAGCCTTAGCTTGCTCTTTATGCATCAGAAGCTCTAATACTCTAGAATGGTGCCCACATTGTTAACAAAGGCACTTCTACCTTTCCTCAGGTTATTAAGGTATTTGTAGTTGTTGTTTTTTGATTTGAAAAACAGAGAAATAATATTTGCTATAGAAAAACAGCTAGAGTAATAATGGAATAACAAAGAACTTTCTTTTGATAGAGAATATTTTTTGCACATCTCTGAATTGCAATTTAAAGCAGAAAAACATAACTAATCACTAACATAATGGACCTAGACTTAAGCCATAATTAAACACACTACTGCTGGAAACAACAAACTCCTAAAAACTAGGAAACAAACTATAAAATAATCAAATTAAATAAAAACAACTTGAAAAACATGTTAACCATCTAAATCCTACTTCTAACACTCCTCCTTGTTTAGATGCTGCAAACTCCAAGTTTTTTTCTCAAAATCTCAAACTTGCTAGTAGGCAAAGGCTTGGTAAATACATCTGCTAACTGATCTTTAGATTTGCAGTAGTCAAGAATTACATCACCTTCTTTTTGCACCTCCCTCTCCTCCTATGAAATACAGGTTTGTGAGAAATTGCTATTGCCGCTTGGTTGTCCATGAACACCTCAGTACTTTCAATTTGTTCCATGTGCAGATCAATCAATATTTTCCTCAGCCACAATGCTTGATTGATTGCTGCTGTTGCAGCTATAAACTCTGCTTCAGCAGTGGATTGAGCTACAGTTTTTTTTTGAGCTCCATGAGATAACACCAGAACCAAGTGTGAAACAGTAGCCTGAAGTGCTCCTCATATCATCAATGGAACCTCCCTAATCACTATCTGAGAAACCAACCAGCTTGAACTCTTTGCTCTTTGTGAATTTAAGGCCAAAATCACATTTGTTTTTGACATATCTAATCACCCTCTTTGCAGTCTTGAGATGCCATTCGCTTGCAGAGTGCATAAATCGAGACAAAATGCTTACAACATTTAAAATGTCAGGCCGAGTTGCTGTGAGATACATCAAGTAACCAATTAGACTTCTGAAATATGCTCGATCAATCTTATCTGTTCCATCTTCTTTACATAGCTTTTCCTTTTGGTTCATAGGAGTGCTCATTTCTTTACATTCTTCGAGTTTAAATTTCTTCAAAATCTCTTTGGCGTATTTCTTCTGACACATGAAGACTTCGTATTCATTTTGTTTAATTTCCATTCCAAGAAAGAAGGTCATCAAACTGAGACATGTCATCTCGAAAGCCTCCATCATTTCCTTTTTGAACTCTTCAATCAAATTCGTATTACTTCCCGTAACTAGAAGATCATCAACATATAGTAAGATAACTAAAGTCTCCATGCCAGCACACTTGACACATAGCATGGATTCTGATATGCTTTTGACAAATCCAAGACTCAGCAAGTGCTCGTCAATTCTGCTATACCAAGCTCTTGGAGCTTGCTTCAAACCATAGAGAGCCTTCTTAGGAAGATAAACCTTATCTTAGTCACCTTCCTTCGCAAAGCCTTTGGGCTTCTCAACGTGTATTTCTTTTTGGAGAACTCCATTCAAGAAACCAGATTTGACATCTAGCTGATATACTCTCCAATTTCTTTATGCTGCTACTGTAAGTAGTAATTTGATGGTGTCTAGCTTGGCCATCGGTGCAAATGTGTCAGAGTAGTCTACTCCAAATATCTGAGTGTAGCCTTTAATCACAAGCCTCGCCTTGTGCTTGTTAATGGAGCCATCAGCATTGAGCTTGGTTCTGAACACCCATTTGACCCCAATGACTTTTCTATCTTCAGGTCTGTCAACAAGCTGCCATGTCTTATTTTTCTCAATCATATACAGCTCCTCCTTCATTGCAACCATCCATTTTTGATCAAGTTTTACATCTTCAAAACCCGCAGGCTCACAAACTGTAATGTTGCGTCTCTGATAAACATCAAAAAGCAATCTAGTACCCCTGACTGGAGTATTATCCATCACCTCGTTTTGCCAATCTTCAGAGCTTTGTTCAATCTTGTCTTGAAGAAGAAAATTGAGCTTCAGGTCATTTGACGCTTGATTAGTTTTCCTTGCTTCATCCCAGTTCCATTCTTCATCTTCTACAAAATGCACATCCCTAATGATGACAATTTTCCCAATTTGTGGCTGGAAAATTTTATAAGCTTTGGTGACATTGTTGTAACCAATGAAGATGCCTGGTGATGCCCTCTTGTCCAATTTGTCACGCTTTGTCTATGGAATGTGAGTAAAACACAAAAAACAAATATTTTAAGAAAGTTTAGAGATGGTTTGTTTCCATACCAAACCTCGAATGGTGTCTTATTCTTCACAGCTTTTGTGAGAAGCCTATTTTGCAAAAAAAAAAAAAAACAATGTTTGCTGCTTTAGCCCAGAACTGCTTTGGTAGCTTCCTCTCATGTAGCATACATCTTGTCATCTCCAATATGAATCTGTTTCGTCTCTCACTT
Source organism: Olea europaea var. sylvestris (assembly GCF_002742605.1). NCBI lineage: Eukaryota > Viridiplantae > Streptophyta > Magnoliopsida > Lamiales > Oleaceae > Olea > Olea europaea. The sequence goes on from NC_036246.1 coordinate 3,031,982, forward strand.
ACTCCATTTTGTTGTGGAGAGTATAGAGTGGTTAAATGATGTTGGATGGCTTCCTCCTCACAAAAACGGTCGAGTGATTCAGAGGTGTACTCCTTGCCATTGTCTGATCTAAGAGTTTGAATTCTACAGCCACTCTCATTTTCAACTTTGGCTTTAAAGTTCCAGAAGACTTGAGCTACTTCTGCTTGTGCTTCAAAAAGAAAATCTAGCACGTACGGGTGAAATCATCAATGAATACTACATAATAGAGACTACCTTTCAAAGAACGCGATCTTTGTGGGCCTGCAATGTCTATATGAATCGATTGCAACTTCTTTGATGCTCTCCATGTTGCCTTAGGAAATGGTTTTCTGCTTTGCTTACCAAACTTACATGCCTTGCAATTTGGTAAGTGTTCATCAAGCTTAGGTAGATCACTTGCCATTTGTCTTACTTTCATTTGCAACAAGCCTTGATGGTGATAATGCCCAAGTCTCTTGTGCCAAATCTCTGTGACGTTTTCTTTGATTAAAAAGACAGTTTGCTCATTCTCTAGTGGATTAAATGTGAAGCTTTTTCCTTTCATTTTTACCTTAAACATGTCTTGATCAGCTGTATCCTTAATTAGGCAATGCTTGTCTTTGAAAATAACTTTGAAGCCTTTCTCAATTAGTTGACCAACACTTAAACAAATTTTGATTAGTTTCTGGAACATAAAGTACATTAGTGATAAGCTTTGTAATTGAGCAGCTTGGTATTGCAATAGTGCCTCGTCCTTTCACTGCTATGTGGTCTCCATTTCCAATTCTGACTTTGGATGTCTCAGCAGGCTTCAAGTCCACAAAAAGCTCCCTATCATGAGTCATGTGATTTGTGCAGCCACTATCAATTAGCCAGCATTCACTCAAGTCACTGCTTGAGAAACATGTTGTAACAAAAAGCCGATCTTTTTCCTCTTCTGCAACAACTTGAGCTTCTGCTTCTTGTTGCTAATTTTTACTCTTACAAATTACAGCTTCGTGGCCAAGTTGATCACATTTACTGTACCTTGCATCTGGTCTTCCCCAACACTTGTAGGGTGGATGACCTTTCTTACGACAATACTTGCATGGAGGATAATTTCCTTTTGAGTTTCCTGCCTTGCCTTTGTTATAGTTGTTTGCAGTATTTTCTCCATTTGTTGGCTGATTCTTCTTGTTATTCTTCTTATTCTTCCTGTAATCATTATGTTTGGCTGGCAGTGAACATTCAGCTATTACATCTTTTCTCATGATTTTTCGTGCTCTTCTACGTGCAAGGCATTCAATAATTCTGCCAAGGTAATCTTGGACAAGTCCTTAATATTTTCTAAGGTGGTTATTGTTGCCTCAAATCTATCAGGCACAGTTATAAGAATTTTTTCAACAATTCTTGAGTCAGTAAACTCAGAGCCAAGCAATCTTACTCGGTTTGCTATGCTTAGAAGCCTGTCAATGTAGTCCTTGATAGACTCTGATTCTTTCATCCTTTGCAACTCAAAATCTCTTATGAGATTTAGCACTTGCATGCCTCTAATTCGCTCATCTCCTTCATATTCTGCCTTGAGATAGTCCCAGATAGCTTTGGCTGACTTTAGAGATATAATCCGAGTGAATATGGTCGAAGAGACAGTAGCAAACAAGCAGGTCTTTGCTTTTGATTTCTTTGTTTTTCTATCCTTGTGATTTTTAATCTGTGCCATCTTGGGATTGTTTGGTAAAGGTGGAATTTCATAGTCCTCTTCCACTGCTACCCAGATATTCAAGGCTTCTAGATAAGTTTCCATCCTTACAGCCCAGATCTGATAATTTTCACTGTCGAAAACTGGAAGCGCGATCGATGAAAAATTGGTTTCTGCGTCTATGGAAACCACTTGGATTCAATCTTAAAACACTTACAGGTCCCTTAAAAAGAGAGCTCTAATACCAATTGTTGTCTTTTGATTTGAAAAACAGAGAAATAATATTTGCTGTAGAAAAACAGCTAGAGTAAATAATGGAAGAACAAAGAACTTTCTTCTGATATAGAATATTTTTTTTGCACATCTCTGAATTGCAATTTAAAGTAGAAAAACATAACTAATCACTAACATAATGGACCTAGACTTAAGCCACGATTAAACACACTACTGTTGGAAACAACAAACTCCTAAAAACTAGGGAACAAACTATGAAACAATCAAATTAAATAAAAACAGCGTGAAAAACGTGTTAGCCATCTAAACACTACTTCTAACAGTAGTCTTAGTTGTCATTACCAATTCACTTGCTGAAACCATCAGCTTTGCACCTGAAATCATAAGAGGGGGTGAAGCTGTTGGCTCCGTATTTTCCATTATTGATGAGCAATTCTTGATTGCTCATCAAAAATGGATCCTGACGATGATGATGAAGTTGAGAATGTTGAATCAGTTCGTGGTGAGATTGAACTCCGCCATGTTGACTTTGCGTATCCTTCACGACCAGATGTACTTGTGTTTAAGGACCTCAACCTTAGAATTCGTGCTGGCTAGAGCCAAGCGCTAGTTGGAGCCAGCTGATCAGGAAAGAGTTCAGTAATAGCATTAATCGAGAGATTTTATGATCCGATGGTTGGAAAGTTAGATCGATGGAAAAGATATTAGGAGGTTAAACTTGAAATCTCTCTGGCTCAAAATTGGTTTGGTTCAGCAAGAGCTTGCACTTTTTGCAGCAAGCATTTTCGACAACATTGCTTACTGTAAAGATGTGGCAACTGAAGCAGAAGTAGTTGAAGCAACACAAGTTGCAAATGTGCACACATTTGTTAGTGGATTACCCGAAGGTTATAAAACCTGGGTAGGCCGTAGGTGAAAACGGAGTCCAGCTCTCCTGAGGACAGAAACAACGTATTGTAAATTGCACGTGTTGTTCTAAAGAATCCATCAATACTTCTACTTGATGAAGCCACAAGCGCCCTTGATGCTGAGTCAGAATGCATGCTACAAGAAGCTCTCGAGAGGCTAATGAGAGACTGAACCACCGTTCCGATGGCCCACCGGTTGTCTACAATACAAGGGGTGGATAGCATTGGTGTTGTCCAAGATGGACGCATCAGGGCCGGTTTTGTGATTTTGGGGGCCCGAGGCGAACTTCATATAGTAGGCCCCCCTCCAAAAAAATAAAAATCAAATTGTATTATGCATGCAAAATAGGTGCCTACGTGAGCAACTTTTCAATGTTTTCATTGGTTCAAATTCCCAAATAATGCTCTATTCGAGACCTCTCTCTTTGGCCTTTGCTCCCATTCAAACTCTTGTTCACTGGATTTTCAAGCAGTTTATTGTTCCATGAAGATTACCTATCAGCGAGAAATGAACTCACAATTAAGATTCCTACACATCATAGAGCTCGAAACAATGCACAAATTCTAAGAATTTAATCCAACAACCTAGTCGCAATGCTTAAAAATAAATCAAGGAAAAGACAACTTATATAATTGAGACACGCCCTTCATAGACTAAAAGAAAATATCATTCTTAAGACTGTTGTCTCACTAGATCATATCATACAAATAACGAATAGATCAAAGTATAAGAACTAATGTAGATCTAGTTTATTGGGATTATCGAATAAATATAGCAATAAATAGAATAGAATTATAAAAAAAGATTCACATAGCCATCCCGAATTTCTTAAGGAAAATGCTTCTTTTGTTTTTGTTATTCGTTGAAATTGGGTAGGTGGTGGGAAGATTTGGAAAAAAATGGTAGTCTAGTGTATTGTAGACATTCTAATTTCTAACCAATACCCACGGCCACAGTCCATATTACCCAGAATTGAAACTCCACCTTAATTATCACCAATAATAAAGTAATTGAGTGACTGCTGTAATCAAATTAGCATTGTATAATACCGTTGTAACTGTTTAACATCTCAAAAGGATCATCAGGCCAACACTCAACAATTCTCAACAGATTTGCAGATTTATCTTCTTAAATATTGTGACCAGTTAAAGTTATAAATTAATGGCATACTTAGTTACAAATTTTGTAAGAGAAATCACATTGAAATTTGAAATAAAAGGTAATCAAACATATAACATATTCTGTACAAAAAATAGAAGTTTTTGATTTCTTAAATATATACAAATGTTCTCCTAAAGTTACTGCCTTACTGGCAAATGAAAAAAGAAGAAGCTATATGCTTGAATTATAAAGACAAATTTCAATTAACAGCCCTATTCAATCCACTTCATCTAAGAAATTCTTCAATGAAAAAAGAAGAAGAAGTAATGCATACCGATCAGATTTTATACCCTAATAGGCAGGTAGTGGCGCGATGCGGCGCTGCGTAGCGGACGGCTAAGAGAAAAGTGAGAAGAGAGAAGACAGCGTCGCCAAGCGTCAAGGTCAATGCCGGTTCCTTGGGTCTTTCTTTTTTCTGGCTATTTCTCACCTCTCGCCTCTCGAAATTGGGACAGGGAAGGGAAGACAGGTTACGGGTAGGAAATTAGGGATTAGATATTTTTTAAAAAATAAAAAATGAGGCCCCTTAAATTTTTGGGCTTGAGGCAAGTGCCTCACTTGCCTCGGCCCAAAACCGGCTCTGGGACGCATTGTGGAACAAGGCAGCCATGGCGACCAAATCAGCCAACCAGATGGAGCATATTCAAGGTTTTTGCAACTTCAGCGTCATTGCATATGAAAGTGAAATCTATTAAAAGAAAAAACCCCGTACGAGTCCATTAACCATTGTTCTTCATCTCATTACATGATTATAGTTGTAGATATGGGGATGATATATTAAAATATTAATTGCTTTGTTTCATAAACCTTTGCTTATCCGTTTAACCCACCTTTCCATGGACATCTTTTGCTCTTTTTTTCCCTTGCATGTACTTTTGCTTATTTTCTTTTCCGTTTCTAGATATAAATCCATCTTTCTTTAGCTTTTGAGGCCGACCTAAACTATTGGGTAAGGAACCCATCAAGAAGGCATGATTATACTTAAAAGTCCAAGGGATATTGAGATCATAGATGTTTCTGTCTATTTTTTTGGCAATTTTACTTAAAGGGCACGTTTATTTCAAACCAAACTGTCCAAATAACCGTCAAGATTTTAGTTTATTTTCTTAAGCCCTTGTTTGATCCCCATTCTTTGGAGAAAATGAATTCTTCTATAGTGTTTTGATATAATTTTAACTACACATTTTTCAATAAAATAATATTACACGCAAATTCAAAACTTTTCTTTATTTTTTAAGCATACATTTCACATCAATACACTATTCAAAAATTCATTTTTCCCCTTAAAATGGGGCTCAAACAAGGACTAATTCTTATGCATGCGTCTTGTCAAGCATGACAAACATGTCGCAAATGTACGTCAGCAATTTTGTCTAAGAATTGTACAAGTGAGACTCACTATACACAGTATCGGGATGTTGATATGAACAGTCTAAAGTGTGACCCTGTCTGCCTTCTCCATACATTGATAACCAAGTGAGCGCATCAATGAGATTGCAGAGAAAGTGCCCCACTCTTTTTAAAAGCAACAGAAAATATTGACAGCCTCTTTGTGATATTGTTAATTACTGGTTCTATCATGTGAGTACTTGCACTTTGATTAAGGAAACGAGGTTTTGCAGTGAGTGTGAGAGAGAAAAAGAAGAAAAATATGTGCAGTGAGGTGGGATTCTAGAAAACTTATTCACTTATGGGCAATGATTTCTTGTGCTTGATTAGGATTTTGTTGTTTTGAATTATTGTGTACGAATATATCGAGTAATGAACTCAACAAAATTGCATCTCAAACCTGCCACGACTGTGTAAAGGGTAACAATATTAATAGTTTGGAAGTTGCAGCAGATTAAATTTGGTATTTGGAGGAGTAAAACTCAACAGATTAAATCTAGAAGTTTTAGAAAAAAATTAGTCCAAAGGACTGCCTCAATCATATGAATAGAAGAGTCCAACTCAGTGCTGCAGACCCAAATTTTACACAACTTTAATAAGGCCCAGCCCAGATCCCCTTCAAATAGAGAACATATTACCAACCAAAAAATTCGATCGATTATTGACGACTTATTTTAGATGATTCTGACATAAATTAATATTTATAGGTGATCTCGGAAGGCCAACGACGCATTTTGTTTTTGATTGCCAATCACATTGACAATGCGTTGTTGATCACCAGTGAAAGTTATTATTTTTTTAAAATTTTTAATAAGTTACAGTCAAAGATATCATTGGCGATCATCAAACGCATCTTTGTAAGTAATTACTGACAATATATTATAGATGATGTCATCAACAATCATTGATGATCTTGGATAGGTGATAATGGTGCGAAGAAAAGTAAGGTGGATTGATATAATACCAAAATAGGTTTTTAAATGTATATTATAGAAGCGTGGTTGTTTGCCACAGTTTTTCATATGTCGAGTGTTATTTAGATCGGTGGCGTAGAAGACAGAGAAGTAGTGAAGTATATTGTGGTAGATGGTCATCCTAAAGTGGTTGATGTGAGATTGGCAGCCAAGGACATGGTGTGTGTGCATTTATTTTTATGGACGGGACATGGTGTGTGTGCTCGTCATAAGGTCCTACGGTTCGAGTTGGAACAGATCATATTCTATCGTAATAGAAAATTTATTTTTAACTTCTTTTGCAATTGATAGAATTTTGATTCCTCTTCCTTTTTCTGTGGTTAAGAATTATTTATTTATTTTTTATTTTCTTTTGTTGGCTGGACTGTACTATTATGAATTGATAAGATTGTTTATCAATAAATCATTCAACATAAACTTCAAATTGGTATCAGAGTTTTGGTTAAAAAAATTAGGACCTGTAAAATTAGGGTTTCAAATTAAGCCCTAAAATTTTAAGCCCTAAAATTTTAAATCCTAAATTTAATTTTGACCAATATCTTTAAACCAAGGTTGAATCTTCTATCTTCTATCTCACTTAGGTGATCCCCTATTTTCTATCTCGCTTCGACAATCCTCTACTCCCTCTACACTATAGAGTTTCGAATTGAACCCTAAATTATAAACCTTAAATTTCAATTTGATCAAGAAACCTGACCTTAGCTGAACTCCAGGCTCTTGCGGACTTTATCATTTATCATATTTTTATTTTATGACTTAGTTTCGCAACAAAATTTATGTCTATAAATTTAGTTCACGAAAATGATCAGTGTGTTTAATTACTAGAGAAGGGAAAATTAGTCTCAAAATTCCAATGGAATAAACTATTTGAAAACAAATTATCTAATATTGGAGGACCTTACATAAATTGGAGCTTTAGGTGATCATCTATTTTATTTAAAAATTGACCCAACTTTTATTGCTTAGTCATAGCATGTCATACACTTCAATTGCATATAGAATTATAAAGCCGTGACAGAAAATACTCAATAAGCTCATAAAAATTGAGAGAATTCTTCGTCCAGTCACTAATGGAGCAACAGTCTTGAATCTTTCCACATTTCTCTCAAAAAAAATTTCTTTATTTTTTAAGTGACTTGCATATCCTTAATTTGTTCTAGAAATTCTCGAATTTACACTATTGGCTTGCAAATCCTTGAAATGTTTAAAACATTAAATCGACAACAAAATAATCTATCAGTCACATAACATTTAAACCTGCCCCTCATGAATCATGTCTATACCATGTACTTCATTTTGCATTTCCATCATATTTTTTAATATTAACTTTTAGAATCATACATAAATTTATCCCATTTTAAGCAGTAAAAGGCTAGTACGAGCTCTCCTATTCAAAAGTTTCATCGTTCGCTAAACTCTTCGACTTTGGCGGCTCCTTTGGGTTGGTTATGTGTGCCGTATACTATGCTTTAGTTGTGTTGATTAGGCAACTTTTTGTCATGCTTGGTCAAACTGGGATTACACTGAGACGATGTACAATATCTACGTACAACATTAAAGGACTCCCGGCAATATCTTAGCTTTCGTATTTGACCATACAAAATGTTTTGAATTAAAGAGTTTCATGCCTACTCATTTATTCTTGAAAAATAAATTTAACCTGCATTCGAGTAGACGTGCTAAAACAAACTTTATATAAATATAAACATATTCATTTCGTAACAAAATTAAAACTTTTAGATGAAAATATATGTCGTACGACAGTTACCGTAGATAACAAACATTATTAGAAGCAAGTAGGGTCCCAACTCCTGGGGTCAACAAATTTATATCTGACATGTGAATAGGGGTCGACAAGAGCATGGCTAATTAAATTCTTTGCCCCTTTTAGTAATCTATTTTGTAGATAATTTATGTACTATGACACGTGTCATGTCGCTGATGGAGTGAGAAAGGCATGTGACGCGGTCTTCAAAAAATAAGACTTTTCAAACACTCTCGTGGTTATGTCTCTAACAAGAGGAAAAAAACATTAATTGAGAGAGAAGTGTTGAGTGGAACTTGCAATCCCACAATTGTTTTTGATCAATACCATTAGTTTCCATCTACTATGGAGATCATGCCATTATATTAAGTAATGTGCAAATCATGTGATCACTTACTACTATCACACAACGATGTTTAGTAGGTAAGGAGGAATTGTTTGCCCTATCTTCTTTATCATGTGTATTTATATAAATATTTGTACGCAATTTTGCTTGCTAAAAAAGGTATGTTGTTTAAATGATATACCGGTACTCAATATGAACAAAGTTACTCGTGTAAGATATTTATGTTAAAACACATTTGTATATCTCGTCTTTTAATAATTGCAATATACACGCCAAGTTGAAAGAGAAGAAACAAGACCTATTAAATAGCAATAGAGTCTAACTAATTACGTTATCAATCTAGAACGTACACATGGACAGTGGTTCTTCATTTCAATATAAATTCTAAGTTGAAAATGGGTAAACAAGGCATAGTCAACAAACAATGAAGTCTAACTTTATTTGTCACGTCATCATCGAGACACATTGTAAAGGCAGTAAAAAAGTGGAACTTCGAGTCTTGAAGTCCCACTATAGCACGCACCATTGACCTGTTACTCTATAAGACAGTTGATGCAGAGGTAATGATATTCTATAAACATTATAAGTCATAAATATTTCAACTGTGACTTCAACTTCATTATTAATATTTAAGGGTGTCACCAATAGTACTCTTGATCCCTGTTAAGGTTGTAGATTGGAGACGTAATAAAGAAAGAAAATCTTGAAATTGACAGATTTCAACCACCAACCTAAGTCAAGATGAAATAATATATAATCAAGGGGATAACCCCCTCTTGATATTGAAATTATTCAATGTGAAGGGGATCATCCTACATTTGCAAACTGATTCAACACCTCAGGTATTAGTTCAGATTAGATAAAGTTGCAATAACTTTTGACACTTCATGGTTGGACCCGGTTTGAGTCTATTGTTTCCGATCATTTGATATTTTGAAATGTTTGACATCTATATCCGGGTATGCCCAGAATAGTTGTACCTATTTTTTGATCAATACAAATTTATTTACCAGATAAAAAGATAATGTATAATCAAACCCTTGTAACCAAGTAAATTTCTTGGAACATGCTCAAGTTCAAATTGCGTAGGATATAGGGTTATCAAGATGATCACATGGTCTTGTTTATTGAGACATACACATGAAGGCCCACATTTTTATTACAGAAGAACAATCAAATTACTTTTGAACCGATGTGAGATCAAGCCCACATTGGAAACACAAATTAAATAAAAAAAAAATATATAGATTTATGAGAACGAGACTTAACTTGTATTTATTTATTATTGTATGTATATGCATGACTTTCTCTTTTCCTCCAAAACTTTCTTGCTTATTAATAAGAAGCCCTACAACACTGCTTTCTTCAGTCTCTTGTCTTCCTCATATCCAACATATTGCTTTCCGTACTAGCGTTCTCTCTTTTTCCCTTCAATATCTCATTTCTCTGTGATCTCTTTCTTGTGGTCCATTCCTCTTTCTAACATCTTATAACAATCCATATTTCTGCTTTGCATTTCTTATTCTTCTGCGTCATAGTTTCTCAAGAAGAAAGAAGTCACTATACATCTTTGAGATATGTCGAGCAGAAGATCGAGGGAGTCCTCATCAAGTTCGAGGATTACTGATGATCAGATCATTGAACTTGTGTCCAAATTGCAGCAACTTTTGCCCGAGATTCGTAATAGGCGCTCCAACAAGGTATGCAGTATTACACCATACTGAACTTGACCGTGTCTACATTGTTAAAGAAAACAAATTAGAAAAAGCATTAAATTTCTGCATAATGTAACGTAAATTCATGCTTATATTATTCAAGTGCCATATATATATATATATATATATATATATATATATGGAAATGTTTATAAAGTCAAACTATATAAATATAAACTAACAATGCCAACTGTGAAGAGTTATGTAGCATGACCTTCACGTTAGGGAACGCATAAAAAATTAATTATTTTTGTTTTTTTTGTATGGTTTGGACTCTTGAATTCTAAATTCATTAACGTCACCTAGTCTCTCTCATCTCCATGCATGTATTATTATATACTTAAAGATTTTTTTGATTGATAAATATAAATTACGGATAAAAAAAAAATATATTTTTCAAATGAATGAAAATATTATTAACTCCCATACTAACCAATCGATAATGATCTTGCACATACCACAGGCACACAGTGTGAAATTTGTATTTTATGACAGTAGAAATGCTTCGTGACAGTGTTAAAATTTGAATACTGACCGAAATAAACTTTTGTTGAAGACTATACATTATAGCATTTTTAGTAAAGGGGGTATTACCTTTTATTCTAGCTGTCGTTGAATATTCTTTCTTGGGTCATGTATGACTATGAGAAAACAGATATAAGGTATACGCCTGAGAAAATTGCAGTATGGCTTCTTCGATTTCTCTGGATAGAGAGAAATATGACCAACAATGGTTCAAAAGTATATAAAAAAAATTTCTTCTTCACAGTTCTTAATATTAGATAGTGTCCATAAATCTTATAATGAGTATATAAAAATTCTTAAAAGAATTTCAATGGGACTTTTTCTTAAAGCAATAACATGTTGATCTAGTCGTTATTGGAGCCACAAAGGAATCTAAATTGATTTGTTTACGCTGATAAGCTCCAATTGCGTAATAAGAATTAGAAACAAAAGAGGTTCTTTTTTTGTGCACTTATAGTTATTATTCTTACTTCTTTGATTTTCATAGTTTCAGTGATTTCATGGATTATACACAAATACCTCGACGACTCCTGCTTTTTAATATGTAGAGTCCAACACGCAAACAAATTATATATATATATAGATATCTCTATAAATTAAGTAGAAGTAAATACATATAATGAAATTATTTTTGTTGAGCAGGCATCAGCAAACAAGGTACTTCAGGAAACATGCAACTACATTAGAAGTTTGCACAAAGAAGTGGATGATCTGAGTGAGAGGCTATCACAGTTACTTTCTACTGTAGATGCCGACAGTCCCGAGGCTGGGATAATTAGGAGTTTAATAATGTAATAATATATAAGCTTATTATTATTATTATTATTATTATTATTATTATTATTATTATTATTATTATTATTATTATTATTATTATTATTATTATTATTATGTACGAGGTGGCTGTAATTTATCAGGGTATTTATTAATCGTGTAACTTAAGGATTTAACTAAATAATTCTAATTCTCCTAGGTTTGGCCCCTACCTATCTAGGCCAATCAGGCATTAGAACCAAAATATTAGATTTAAGTGTCTGTGGAAATAAACTTATGTTGTAATTGAGTTGCATTAGTAATTAATTAAAGATATTGTTATGTATTTCCGTTTACGTGTAAGTAGATGACACAATTTTTAATGAATGAGTGATGATATTTGAATGGATGATCTTAACGAATCACCTCGTTTAAAAAGCAAAAGATTATGCTCTCGGATAAGGGATACATTTATTTAGTTTAATGTTGCCTTAATTAGCACCTCTTAATGTGTATAATGAATTCCCTCCCCAAAGAATCCTTTGACTCGTAGGGGGTTTACTCTAGAGTCGATAAACTCAAAAAGCGGCGTAGTTGTCTTTTATTTTATAGAGGTCGGGTTTACCCTTAACCAGTATCTCACCCATCAAATATATTGAGAATATACATATAATAATGCATAGAAGTGAATAAAGAAAGGCTTATCCAACTTAATGATGTTGGCATTTCCGCATCCTGCACATGCATCATTGCACTTTTCAAGCCCTTAATATTGATATCTGGATCCCAAATTGACTGATTCTCATGACTTTGTCACTTTAATGATTCAACACGTGCATATTCTTTATAAATAAGTGGTGGTAAAACCAAATATATACTTAAGTCATTAGACAAAATATAATTTTATTTATTTAAACTGTTTAAATTGGATGTAAATGTACCGTAAGATGTTAAGATAACAAGTAAGCATGTCGAATAGCAATACTTATGGTTGCATTGCTAAATTTATTAAGCTTCCAATGCAATGGGAAGTTGAGCAAGTGCATATAAATAAATAATTTTTTCGTTTATTAATTAACTTAAAATTATAGATAAGATGATAAAGTTAGTATTATAGACAAAAATATATAGTTCAAGTATCTCAACACTTTGTTGTGAAAACTTAATATATCAGACTTTCAGTGACAATCCATACATGATTTCTAAAGTAAAGTAAGTTGGTGTTAGTTGATTTCGGAACGAAGAAGTTAGAAGTCATAACATATCGCAGATGAGACCTCTATATATATATATATATATATATATATATAATATTTCGAATTGTGAATAATAAACCTGATTTACTTTGTTAACCGACATAACCTCAATTACTTATTACTTTAAGTTAAATATTTTCTTATATTGCATTATATTCAACATGTTTTTATTGAAATGAATTGATATATAATTCCAAAAGCTTAACTTATTTGGCGGATTAGCTAAATTCCTTATGACTCAATTTGTTACTTTATGTCTAAATGATATAAAACTTTCATTTAGTTGCAATTGAGGATTCATTGTGCGTCTATATGGCTTAATTTTGGACCTAACTCTGATACTACTTTATACTTTAGAAATTTAAAGTTTCTTCACAAAAAGTTAAGATATTAGGTGAAGTATCTCAATCTTTTATAAGCTCATAATTTAATTCATATCTAATTAATGTCGAACTTTGTTCGCCCTCTCTTCGACATTCGATCCGGATCATGGTCCACTCGATCCAGTTCGAGGTTAATTTGTCCGACTTATAGCGAGCTTTGACTAAGTTGATCGACTATAAGGAAAGAAAAAAGTTATTTAGTTAAACAGTCTTTCAAGAAAATGCCACGACATGATTTCCTTGATTAAAGCAAAAAATGTTAAATCTTTGATTAAACATCTTAATTAATTGTGGTTTGCTAGACAAGTCGGCACCCCGTCTAGGAGAGAAAACGACATCGCTTTCTAGCTTAATCTTATGTCTAATCAAAAATAGTATCTTAATTAATTGTCATAAAGAAGAGACTGTCGCTATAACATATTATTTGATTATTAATTACTGATTAGGACCATTGAGATTTGCCACTAGAAAATATTATTGTCGCCCAAGGAGACGACAGCAAATCCATTGATAACATGTCATGTTAGCATTTTAATTGAAAATGAGTTTCGATTAAAAGAAATTTGTATTATTGTAGGACAAAAATGATGTCTCGCCAGTTGGGAAAATTTAACTATTTTAGCATGGCATTTGGTTGATGTTAGGTAAGTTGAATTGAATAGAATTAAACTCATGAAGTACTGTCCTAATGCTCATGATCTTATTCATTAATTCACTCCATATTTGAAATTTTTTGCAACTTTTTTTCTAATGGGTGCGTATAACATTTAACGTGACCAAATCATATAATGTGATTTTTCCACAAATTATCCTCCACCGGCATGACTCTAATTAACGAATTTCAGAAAATTTTGTAAATCCAAATTACAAAAAATAAAATAAAATGGATTTAATGACGACTATGTTTCTATTCTAAGAATTAAAAAAACAAAGTAAAATCAAAGTTAAGATTTGCATTTGAGTTTTGTGGATTTTTTTTTTCTAAGCATATATCTTACCAAGGGATAATATGAGATGAGTGAACGCTCAATAAGCAAAACTCTATGCACATGATGCATGTTGATGATATACATATGCATTACTTTAAAATGAAAGTCATTTCTCAATAAATATCATCATTCTTTCATTTCTTTAAAAATATTAATGTTGAGTCACTTGTTGTATCGCCTATAGCCAATCAGAATGCACTGGGCCTTGTTATTTGGAACCCAATCGAATTCTACTTGTAGAGTTGTAGTACCGCAAAGCGGTTAACATTAACATTGAATATTCATTATTCATCATTTATCATTGAACATTAGTTGAGTACTCCGATCCCCCACACCCCATTTCTCACTCACACCTTTATGGCATAAACATGCATCTCGTAACTAAAACATTTGAGATACATATCTTTAAACATTCATTAAGTCATGACATTTAAAAACATTTTATTCGTTGAAACTTCATGTATACTTATGAATGCATTGACGTGCATGAGTATGCATGAAATATTCGTGACATAAAACGTAATAATTAAATATCATGTTCACATAATAACAAATTTAAGTAACACATTCATACACTTATATAATGTTTGAGCGACATTAATTTGAAAGAATGTATTTTAGAATAGTAGATTGATGGAAAATATGTGGTTAAAAAATGTAAAAAAGTTTTGAATTTCCACATAATATTATTTTATTAAAAATATATGGTTGAAATAATGTCAAATCATTGCTGAAGAATATATATATATATATATACAGGGTCTCAATAATATCACGTGTCATGAAGACAATGGAAGATTAACTTACTTAGAACCCTTAACAATTTTGGGAAAAATTCATATATAAGAGATTAAATATGGTACGTTTCAAAACTAAGAAACAAAGTTTAAAATTTCAAAAATCAAATTTTTTTTTAAATTTTATTTATAAACTAATTAATTAAACATATATTTTATTAATTAAATATATTAAGATCACGGTTTTATACAATTTGATCACAAATGATAAATTAATTGGTCACAAATTATTTCTAGATCACAATAAAAAAAATTTATAGGTCACAAATTGTTTCACGATCATAAATAAAAAAATTATATGTCAAAATTTATTCATGATTACAAATTTATCAAATTAATAGGTCATGTATTATTCATTGATCACAAATCACAAACTTTATAAGTCACAACTTATATTATGATAAAAAATATTTAATTACTTATTCACAAATTAATTTTCGATCACAAATAAAAAAATTTATAGGTCACAAATTATTTTTTGATCACAAATATCAAATTAATCGTCCATAAATTATTTTGCAATCCCAAATTATCGAATTAATTGATTAAAACTTACCAAATTTTGAGTCACAATTAAACATTCTTTTTAGGTCATATACTATTATTAGTCACAACAACACCCAAATAATTGATTTCAAAATTTTCTTCCCTTTTCCACCGCCACCACCCAATCGTTATCGTCGTTGTCGCCGTCACCACTACCAACAACATAATGACAGAGACACCACCACCATCACCACAACGTTGCCACCACCACCACCAAAACGCCAACACTCAAAGTGCACCACCTACACTGCTACAAACCTGACTACACCCAAATAATTGAGTACAAAAATCTCATCTTCCCTCCACTGCCACCATGCCACCACCTAGCTATTACCATCGTCGCCACCACCAATGCTATAACAACACAGACAACACCACCATAACGCCAACACCCAAACTACAACGCCTACTCTGGTACGAACCTCCAACATCCCCAACATTGTCGCGACCACCAACATCGCCTCTGCACCACCAAGGCCATCAGCAGTACAGCCACCACCCAATTTTAAATTACAAGCAGGGGCTTGTAATTTGAAAATTTTCATTATAGGCCCTTGTCCCCATATTCATACCCAATGCCTAAATTTTTTTCCTTTTCTCTATGGTCCCTGGTACCGTCGCCACTCTCTTGTCGCCAAACAATGTTACTATGAAGCATCATCACAAGCTACCTTTTCCCAGCACCTACAGTGTCAAATCTATCGTTCACATAGTCAGAAGCCACGATTCAAGGTGTTGTTGTCAACATTAGCGCCAACTGCTACAAAGTAGTGTTGCAACGTACAGAGTCGCTTTAGTGAGGTAGCATCGCGGTGCTATTCAGCTAGCACCGTCACATAGCAAGTGTATCATCGCCATTGTGTAGAGACCATGTGACGCAGCCACGCGCAAAGGTATGAGCATCGCTGTGAGTACTACTCGATCGAAATCTTTTGGTGGCAATCTTTCGATGACGATAAGAGTAGAGAGAGAAGGGAGAGAGGTCTTCTAACTGATTGCCCGTCGTGTGAGAGAGGGGAGACGAAGAGACGAAAAGAAAATATTAGTGATTGGGTTAAATTTGGTAGGTTGGATGGAATTGGGGTAGGGTAAAATATTTTATAATATTAATATTAATAATTGAATTATTATCTGATTTACGAATAAGTAAACCGTTTATCTCATTTTTGAATTACAATTTTTAAAAATCTGCCTTGGTGTAATTTCTTCTCTTGCTAATTACTTGAATTGTTACATGGGCTTGGTATAGCCCATGACGAAATTAAAAGCCCAATCTACTAATATAATGTATTGTAGGTCAAAATTGGTGGAGATATACATACAAAGGAAAAAAAACGTGGCTGCACGATTGAAAAATTGCAAAACAGTTGCTGCTGGACAGAGACAAAAAACATGGCTATCGGAAGGGAAAAAGGATTTTTTTTTTTTTTTTTCAATCTTTAGATGTAGATTTACACAGTCTTCTCCACATAGTACAAATTGAGAATTTCTCTAAGTGAATTTTTTTGGATACTTTAGTTGGGTGAGGTATTCAAAATGGTTTTTTCACAAGTTTCATCAAACTAGAGGTTTGGGAGTGAGATTATTGTTCTCTTAGAGTTTGATCATGGTTGTATTTTCTTAATTTGTTGAGAACTCAAGTTTTGAGTATAAACTTGAGTATTGTAAACTATTTTATTATAGTGGATTTGATTGGAGTTGTCTTATGATTTTTTTCCCTCTACAATGGAGGTTTTTTTACGTAAATTTGTGTGTTCTTTTTTTATTGCTCTCTTGGTATTTAATTAGTTGCTTGTTTTGATTGTAAATTTACTCTTGCTTGAATAACTTTCGAAGTATAGAATTGTAATTAGATAACGAGTGTCGTCTTTTAAACTGTGAAGAAAAAAATTACTTGATGTTTATTTGTAAAATTACGTGCAGAATATTTTGTTTGCTATTAGCATGAGCTGTTAGTCAAAAATTTAATAAACTTGTAATTTTCCGATAATTTTGGATTGAGAATTGTTATGAGGTGTAATAAATTTGAACTTTAAAATTTTTTTTACAAACTTTCGAAGTGATCGACTTCTGTAGATTGAGACCGTGTTTGGCATCTCTTAAAAGTTGATTAAAATCAAAATCAACAATAAATTTTAATTACATATTTCATTGGATCCACAATTTTTGTTAACACTTCAACAACAAATTTAATTAACTTTTACCAAAATCTACTAAAAATCTTATTTTTAGCTACATCAAAATATGGCTTGATGAACTTTTACGAAATCATCGAAAGTCTTTCATAGACTTCTATATACTATCATTTAAAGACTTTATAGATTTTTCTAGATTCAATTTGACTTTTTTAGATTTTCTCGATTATACTACACATAATTATTTTATTGAATTATGTAGGTATGCGTTACATTGTCATAATATTCTCAATCGCTATTTGCATGACAAAATAATCCAGAACATAGAGTAAAAAAATCATATCTCTCATCTCAATATATATATTTTTTAAATCACCTCAATTAGAAAAAAAAAAACAATCAAATTAAAACACACACACACAACATAAAAAATATATAACATTGCAATACACTTTCATTAAAAAGAAAAAAAAAATCTCTAATGTTCAATTCTGACAATATGTCCAAAACATGTAGAAAATTAAAAAAAAAAATTAATTAAGCAACGAATATATAAAATTAAATTGCCAATTAATCTATTTTTATTAAGATTTTAATTAAAAAGCAATCATTTTCCATAGAAAATTGGAAGAAACGATGAAAAAGAAGAGAAAAACCTTGTAAGAATTTTTATTTTTATATTGTTGATTTTTTCATAGAAAAAGAGAATATGATAGAAAAATGAAAGAGGAAAAAAAGGAAATGAGAATAATACTAAGAACAAGTTGAAGATGAAAAATATTAACTTTTGGTAGCATGAGAGCTAGTAGAATGATAAGGAAAAGAGAAATATTGTAGCTTGAAAGGCATTTTTCCTTCCCCCCCACCCCCCCCCCCCCCCGCCCCCCCCC
>NC_036246.1:3050467-3060383 GCF_002742605.1 Olea europaea var. sylvestris
TTCCTCCTTTTGGAAGTTTTTCGAAATCTTGAGGATAAACTATACATGCGAATTCTCCGTATGCTATTGATATGGTGGTATACACCATGGGCTGGGAACAACGGTAAACATAAAGCCTTGTTGACTTTAAGAAAGTTGTTAGACCAACGTGCATGGCTTCCTATTGAGTTCAAGCGAGGGTCTTTCATAGATTGGAACAAATAGTATGATGCACCCCGCCTACGAATTAAGTGATATTTTTCACAATTTTATAAATAATATGAGAAACTTTTATTTTTGTGTTTTTACATTCCGCTTAAAAGTTAGTGTTTGAGGGATAGAAATTATTGAATTTTAAAAATTCGTGACTTTTTGAGATTGATTTTAATGTCCCAACACTTTTTGAAAAGTCTATAAATACTCAAAACTTTAATAGAATCTTAAAATCCTTGAAAAAATTAACATATTTTTTTAAATTAAAATCTTTAAAAAAATTTAAATATCTAGATTGAATACAACTCAACTTTTATATAAACTTGTCCGGACACAGGGCACATCTCAACTTTTATACAAACTTGTAAGGACTTGCGGGTTGTACAGGGCCACATGGGCCCTGTAAAACCCAACTTGTAATTACTGGACAGATTTTCATGCTAGAGGCCCATAAATTTTTGTGCAATCCAACTTTTGAATCCTTCAATTCTATAATTAATTCCTTTGTTGTAGGGAACTCATTTCGACAAATTCATCTTTGAAATCACATAGGACTCACAATTTTTATGAATTTTCAACCACTTATTTTATTAATTTTTTCATTATGCTACACATCCAAACTCAAATCAAAACTCAAATTCAGATGGAACATGTATCGATACATGATTGGACAGTTTGAAAAACAAAAACAAAAACACCTAAATTGTAAATATCTTAGAGAATTGAAATACAAGTATTAAATAACATTAGAACGCCTTCAGCTCTATTTTAGCAATTGAACCTAAATTGTGCGACGTTCCCAACCCATTTAATAGTTAATACATTTTGTGCATGTGAAAATTAGATGGTATTTTTATAATCAACTTGAAAATTTTCTAGCTATATGAAGTGTACGTAAATGATTCGTTTGAAGTCAAAGGCTGCTTTTGAAATTAAGTAATTTTTGAACATGTTTGAATACTTGTTTAAAAATATTTTGTCTGATTAAAAGAGGTTTTAAAGAAAGTTGTTCAAAAGTTGTCGACCACCGACCTTTGATCTCATATCTATTGTTCGCAGGCCCCACCTCATATGCATTTCAGTTTGGCTACAGAAGTTCAGCTCGATCTCAGTGCTACCGTAATCCCCAAAAGACATAATGATTACAGATTCCTTACATCCTATCAATCACATACACTTGTAATAGATAACGTCAGGATCGCCCGAGCCCACCAATCAACCACATTGGTTCCCCAATCAACACAAAATATACAATCTCACCTTTTACCGTCAATAAAAAGGGTCCCTTTCTTTTAAAAGTTAGCTCTAGAATAGTCCCTACAATTTTTTATGACAACAAAAGTTATTAGCAAACATAGAAATCCTATTAAATGGGCTCGAATCCCAATCGCAAAAAGTTGCGTGTTTATGTATTGCTTATTGTTTTGCTTGCTATTGTTGCCTTCTATTTGTGATTAATGAATAATGTCCTTTGAAGTTGATTGATAAGATCATCATAGATTTATGATTTATCAACTATATGACATTTTCCTTTCAATATTTAGTGAAAAAGGCACACTTACCTGTTATTATTCTAGTGTTTCTTAGTGGCTAATGAATAATAATTTAAAGAGTTGGATACCCTTTCAAGGAATCGATGTACTTGAATTTATGAAATCCTCATTTGCGAAATTTCAATGTGCAAAATGGGATTTATGCCGAACTTTTATCTGTATTTAATAAGACATTAAAATATTGTTCGGTAGTCCATTATTTTGGTTGACCGCTAACATCGAAGTCTATTAGTGTGCTGACCATGATTCTTTTTTCATACCTAATTTGAAGAAAACCCATTCAATTACTTTAGATACTGGTTGCAGTTAGCATTAAATAATTGAGTTGTTGGGGAATTTACAAAGTACTTGAAATGAAAAAAATAAACCAAGTCGGTCACGGACAGCTTCGCGAGAATGATTGAGCCGATCTGCTATCAGAATGTCGTATAAAATATAGATAAAGTGTTTATTCACGCAGTCATTAGACAACAAACCAGATTTTCATGCTTTCAACTTTGGCTCGCTGATAGAATTTGGTGCTACCACTCGCCACCTATGAACCCTATCCCTAACTTAATCAAATTCAAATGTTGATCTCAACTTAATCTTTGATAGTGAAGAAGAGAGACGTGTGATGAAAGAAAAAAATGTGTACATTCCTCAAATTATTTGATAACAATTGAGTAACTTTTTTTGTAAGAAAGATTGACTTCTAACACAGACATGAGCTAATTTAAAACAAATCATTGACCTTACTAAAATAAAATAAACTCTCTCACTATACAAGAAATAATCAAACTTAATCACAACATATTGGACATCGTATAAGTCCATTTTCATTACAATCGTGGCACCGATGAAAGCCATGTTCGTTCTTACTCTCGCCGTGTTCTTCATAGTTGTAATCATCCTCATGATAGATTTTACAACTCCCTGAACATGTTTCACATGGCACAAATCGAACATCTCCACATGCTTCACAAACTCCACCACTGTATCCTCCACCTTCACCACCATCGCCCACGAGTTGACAACTTTTGACCACTTTCTCAAGCTTTCCATCCTCATTCAGCCGGCGTATTTCCTCAGCCCCGCCAATGTGTTTTCTCCCCAAGAAAACTCGCGGCAGGCCACCAGCATTGAATCCTTCTCCCAATAAGTCCTTCAACTCTTCCTTGAACCCAGAATGCATTGATACATCCCTCTCATCAACCTTAACACCTAACCCTTTAAGAATCACTCTAACATGACAACAATCCTCGTACGTCTTCCTCACCCCTCTTAGGCTTGTGAAATACACTATCAACTTGTCTGTACCACGTGGCGCAATCTTATTCACCAAGGCCTCATCCTTGAGATAAACTGGACTGGCCAGAGGGAGATCCTCTTCGAGTGCGCTTCTGAAAGTGGCAATCACTTCAGGATCAAATTCAGAGACAATAGATGCATCATTCGAACACGAATCATTATCAGCCATTTCGAGCCACAAAGGCTTAGGCGACGCTTCGTTTAATTAATTAACTTTTAACTTTATCAAAATCTTCCCATCCATGTGTCAACAATCCATATAAAATTATAAATTAAAAGGGTCACTCTTCTTCTTTTTAGTTTCTAACTTCCAGCAGCATTCGGGCCTCCTGTTTCGGTGTTTCCGATTTTCATTTTCATTTCCGTTTCTTGTTTTCAGATTTTAGATTTTCTAATCCTATTATTATCCTATACAACTATGGTCTATAAACTCTACATAATACAAACCATAAATCCATAATAGCCATTCAGAGAGAGGCTCACAGGAGAAATGGAGAACAGCAGTGGCGTGACTGGCGTCGACGGACTGACGATTTGGACTCCTACAAGGCAGACTGACGGTTCTTCGCAGCACGCCGGCACCTACTAGAAGGTATTAGGCTATGAAATCTTTGATTAGGGTAATGAGTTCCTTAATTTTTTATAGAATTTTTGGATTGAAAATTTGAAAAAAAAGGTTGGAGAGGAATCATTTTGGACCAGTGGACCTGTTGTTGGAGAATGTTGGATTAGAATTAAATTTGGTTTGTGCTTGGTTTTAGTTTTGGGTTTAAATGGAAAATAAAATTTATGTTTTGTTTGGGCCAATAAATTGAAGTTGGGTCATTTGCTCATTTTGTTGCAATTGGGTTTACACCACACGGGCTGATTTTCAATTTTACATGGGATGAAAAAAAATAAAAAAATTGACTGCATCTGGGCTTGGGTGAGCCCGTGCTAGCCCGGGCCTGGGTCCGCCTGTGCTTGCAGTTAGCATTAAATAATTGAGTTGTTGGGGAATTTACAAAGTACTTTAAATGAAAAAAATAAACCAAGTCGGCCACGGACAGCTTCGCGAGAATGATTGAGCCGACCTGCTATCAGAATGTCGTATAAAATATAGATAAAGTGTTTATTCACGTAGTCATTAGACAACAAACCAGATTTTCATGCTTTCAACTTTGGCTCGCTGATAGAATTTGGTGCTACCACTCGCCACCTATGAACCCTATCCCTAACTTAGTCAAATTCAAATGTTGATCTCAACTTAATCTTTGATAGTGAAGAAGAGAGACGTGTGATGAAAGAAAAAAATGTGTATATTCCTCGAATTATTTGATAACAATTGAGTAACATTTTTTGTAATAAAGATTGACTTCTAACACAGACATGAGCTTATTTAAAACAAATCATTGACGTTAGTAAAATAAAATAAACTCTCACTATACAAGAAACAATCAAACTTAATCAAACATATTGGACATCGTATAAGTCCATTTTCATTACAATCAAAGTTGATTGATAAGATCATCATAGATTTATGATTTATCAACTATATGACATTTTCCTTTCAATATTTAGTGAAAAAGGCACACTTACCTGTTATTATTCTAGTGTTTCTTAGTGGCTAATGAATAATAATTTAAAGAGTTGGATACCCTTTCAAGGAATCGATGTACTTGAATTTATGAAATCCTCATTTGCGAAATTTCAATGTGCAAAATGGGATTTATGCCGAACTTTTATCTGTATTTAATAAGACATTAAAATATTGTTCGGTAGTCCATTATTTTGGTTGACCGCTAACATCGAAGTCTATTAGTGTGCTGACCATGATTCTTTTTTCATACCTAATTTGAAGAAAACCCATTCAATTACTTTAGATACTGGTTGCAGTTAGCATTAAATAATTGAGTTGTTGGGGAATTTACAAAGTACTTGAAATGAAAAAAATAAACCAAGTCGGTCACGGACAGCTTCGCGAGAATGATTGAGCCGATCTGCTATCAGAATGTCGTATAAAATATAGATAAAGTGTTTATTCACGCAGTCATTAGACAACAAACCAGATTTTCATGCTTTCAACTTTGGCTCGCTGATAGAATTTGGTGCTACCACTCGCCACCTATGAACCCTATCCCTAACTTAATCAAATTCGAATGTTGATCTCAACTTAATCTTTGATAGTGAAGAAGAGAGACGTGTGATGAAAGAAAAAAATGTGTACATTCCTCAAATTATTTGATAACAATTGAGTAACTTTTTTTGTAAGAAAGATTGACTTCTAACACAGACATGAGCTAATTTAAAACAAATCATTGACCTTACTAAAATAAAATAAACTCTCTCACTATACAAGAAATAATCAAACTTAATCACAACATATTGGACATCGTATAAGTCCATTTTCATTACAATCGTGGCACTGATGAAAGCCATGTTCGTTCTCACTTTCGTCGTGTTCTTCATAGTTGTAATCATCCTTATGATAGATTTTACAACTCCCTGAACATGTTTCACATGGCACAAATCGAACATCTTCACATGCTTCACAAACTCCACCACTGTATCCTCCACCTTCACCACCATCGCCCACGAGTTGACAGCTTTTGACCACTTTCTCAAGCTTTCCATCCTCATTCAGCCGGCGTATTTCCTCAGCCCCGCCAATGTGTTTTCTCCCCAAGAAAACTCGCGGCAGGCCACCAGCTTTGAATCCTTCTCCCAATAAGTCCTTCAACTCTTCCTTGAACCCAGAATGCATTGATACATCCCTCTCATCAACCTTAACACCTAACCCTTTAAGAATCACTCTAACATGACAACAATCCTCGTACGTCTTCCTCACCCCTCCTAGGCTTGTGAAATACACTATCAACTTGTCTGTACCACGTGGCGCAATCTTATTCACCAAGGCCTCATCCCTGAGATAAATTGGACTGGCCAGAGGGAGATCCTCTTCGAGTGCTCTTCTGAAAGTGGCAGTCACTTCAGGATCAAATTCAGAGACAATAGATGCATCATTCGAACACGAATCATTATCAGCCATTTCGAGCCACAAAGGCTTAGGCGACGCTTCGCCATTTTCTTTCGCTCTGGGCGTTGGTTGCTCGTCTAGAGAAGATAAACTTGGATTCTGAGATGCATGAAAGGAAAAGCCACGAAGATGACGTGAAGGTCTAAGAGGACTAATGTCATCAAGACCCTCCATCAACTCCCAAACATTGATCAATTCTGGCTCGCCGGGAGGCGTCCAAATGGGCGTTATGGGAACAATCTTTGGGATTTTCTCGTTGGTCATTTTAGACCAAGTCTTGGCCTCGATCATTCCCATTGCGAAGTCCTCTTTCACCACCTTTGCTTTATCGATTTCCTTATTTTCAACCGGAGTTTCTACGATGGAACAATGATTCTGAATCAACAGATCCTTGTAATCAATACTAGGACTTTGAGTCAATGGATCATCTAGCTTCAAAGAACCTAAAGTGGAGGAAGTAAGAGCCACCAAGTGGTAGCTATCCACTGTTTCTTGAGGCAGGTGGTGTACGTGCATTGAGTAGCTCCGCCTGACCGGAGAATAAGGTCCCTGACAATTCTGGCACACTTTTTCCTTCGAAGATGCACAGCCCATTTTCACAAAAAGCAGAACCCAACCCAAAAATCAAATTTGATTGAAAGCGAAAGGCTTCTATAGAAAATTGGATTGTTAAAAGAACTAAAATCTTGGGGAATGGATTAGAGAATCCCCATATGAATGAGCTGGGTCTTCAGAGGACTGGGTAGATATTCCAAGGTTTTAAAATGAATATCGAGAAATAAAATATTAAGGCAACTGGGATTTTTGAGACTCATTTACAAAGATTTAGGAACAAAATACTAATAATGATGTTTCTATTTTCTGAAAAACAAGGTACGGAGTGATCTATTCATAGGAATGCTCAAAACTGAAGCTTATGAAATCTTCCTGACAAACAAGAACACCAAATAGAACGCTTGTTGCAACACGACAAGAAATCTAAAAGAAACGACAATAATTGAACAAAAACAGAAGACCCGGAATAGATCTGAGTTGAAAATTTCAGAGTCAAAACAGGAAGAAAGACCCTTTGACAGTTTCTCACTTTCTCCCTCGGCTTTCCTCAAAATTTTTCTCTCTCTAAATGGCGGAAAATGGAAGTCACAATGACCAAAACCCAGACGACAGCCTTAATGATCAAGAATTGCAATTAGTGGTGTACAACAAATAAAAAAATCCCTCCTTTTTGAGAATGGAATGTTGCTTTTGTACTTTGATCATAGTATTAATATTTTACTGTTTGACAAGGATGTGTGTGTGTGTGAGAGAGAGAGAGAGAGAGAGAGGGCGAGAAAGACAGTGGAAGGAAGGTTCATACAATGCGAAAATTATTGCTTGAATGGATCAAACCCCGCAAGATGTATGCCAGAGTTCCCACAAATAACGATTCGGCCTGCTTAATTCTCTTTGTAATAAATAGCCTAAAAATGGGAGGCCAAAAAAATAAAGTCGGACCGAGACTACGTAATTTCAATGATAAAATTATAATGCAAACTGAACTGTCAAGATGAATAAGATAGATAGAAAAATATTGTGACATTTGAGAATTAATTAAAGGAAGTGAGAGTGATTGAATCATGTTCTGCGTAGACTTAAAAGGCTTTCACTTGTAAAAGTAAGTGTCTTATAAAATTAGACTTTCAAGTAGCTTTAACTTATTGTTGCTAAGTATCTAGTTAAATATTCCGATAAATTTAACTTCAATTCTTCTGTCCTCGTGACTCAAATTACTCAAATCCCTTGCCTATATTCTATCTGATATAACCAAGTTTGTTCCCGACGTATACACATACCCGAGGACTCAATTTCGTCGCTATGTGTATCAAAATGCTCGGGACATATGTGCTCGGGGTATCCCCTATATGCCCGAGCTATTATCCCGAAGAGTTATTCATCAATCATTCGACATATCCTCGGGGTTTTGTCCTCGGGATTATGACCTACGACAGCGCCTCATCCAACGAGAGATTTATTCTGACTAAAAATCCTCAATTCATGTCTCCTATGCCCTGAAGAACTCTATTGGTATCACAGTTATACCTCAATTCAAACTCCTATCTCGCGTAGGACTCATTGGTGTAAGATTGCAAAATCAAACTATCCTACTACAGGTGCAACACGGAATCCTAATATGAACACACCACCTACCTCTATAAATACAGAACCTTGGGCCATTATTCAGGTACGTTTTCTCATTGTTCTTCAGCACATAGCCTCACGCATATATTTCCCCTTTCTGACTTAAGCATCGGAGGGGCGACGAGAACACACCTCGTTGCCTTTGTTTCAGGTATCGGAAGATCACGTTCGTGCTCCTTATCAGTCATCAAGCTCGGAAAATCTGCAGGTACGATTTTTGGTAGCATCATTGGCGCCGTCTGTGGGAAACGCTACCAAAAGCCATGGTGAACACACGTTCAGGTCTTCCACCAGCAAGCTCATCCGCTCCAAACCAACCCCCTCCTGAGGATATCCCTGTTCCTCAAGAGGAATCATCAGAAATGCCAGAGCCCCAGCCGGTAGTCGTCACTGCGGGAGCCTTTGAAGAGCTCAGACAACAGGTCGCCACACTGACACAGCTGCTAAGTCAAAGAAATTCGCATCCGTCACCTACACCAGCACCCCAGGGGGGTTTTATGGCTGATGCCCGAGCTCGAGCTCAAACACATGCCCCTGACAATGGCGGAGCAGGGGCCTCGGGTATACCACATGTGACCTCGGCCTCGAGATCAGTGACCATGGATTCCGGGGAACTCGCTAGAATTATTCAAGAAGGAATTACGGCGGGCCTACTTCAGGGCAACAAAGGGACGACAAGATTCAGTCCCAACACTCCATTTACTTCCGAAATATTAACATTCCCCTTACCAGACAGATTTAAGTATCCTAGGATCAAAGAATATGATGGGACCACCGATCCAATCAATCATCTGAACATATACACGGACGTCATGAATCTACAGGTTGCACCAGATCAGGTGATGTGCAAGGCCTTCCCGCAAACTTTGACGAATGCTGCTAGGGATTGGTTCTCAACCTTAGAGCCCAACTCCATAGCCTCATTCTCGGATTTGGCGGACAAGTTCTCCGCTTTCTTCGCAAGCAGCAAACGCATCAGGAAGACAGCAGCTTCCCTCATGCAACTTAGACAAGGGCAAAATGAGACCCTACGTGACTTCATGACCAGGTTCAACAAGGAAAGACTTCAGATTCCCGACCTACACATAACTGCAGCAGTTTCTGCCCGCACATATGCCATAAAGTGCGAGGCTTTCAAGATGTCCTTATCCAAAACTCCACCAAAGACAGTCACCGAGCTTCTTAATCGAGCCGAGAAGTACATAAATATGGAGGAAACACTGAACCCGAGAAAGGTTGGACCATCCCATGACAGGGTCGAGCATAAGAGACAGCATGACCCGAACCCCCGTGAAGAACAACATCGGAAAAAACAGAGGCAGGAGGTTCCCCCGACCCCGTTCACACGTTTAAATACGTCAAAAACCAATATATTGATGGAGATCAAGGATATGAAGGAACTGAAATGGCCTGTCAAAATGAGGTCACCACCCGAATCCAGGGACATGAACAAGTACTGTGAGTTCCATCGGGATCACGGGCATACCACGGAGAACTGTAAAGCCCTGCAACGGGAGATTGAAGCCCGTATTAAAAGAGGACTCTTGAGTTCCTACGTCGGTAACGACAAACGGCCGAGGAACGATCATGGCAGGGAAAAAGTCCCTGAGGCAAAAAGGGATGGTCAACCCACTGCTGGAACCATCAATATCATCATTGGAGGTATTGCCTCGGGAGGAGACTCCAA
>NC_036246.1:3061583-3062706 GCF_002742605.1 Olea europaea var. sylvestris
CCTGACAAAATACAAGCCTTGGCATCTATGGAATCACCAAGGAACAAGAAAGAGGTACAGAGGTTGACTGGTAGGATAGCAGCCTTGAACAGGTTCATGTCCCGAGCATCAGACAGGTGCTATCCCTTCTTCAAAGTCCTAAGAGGAAACCAAGGCTTTGATTGGAGTGAAGACTGTGAGAAAGCTTTCCAGGAGCTCAAGCAGACATTGGCATCTCCCCCAATTCTCACTAGGCCTGAGCCTGGTTACACCTTATTTCTTTACTTGGCCGTATCTCAAAACGCTGTCAGCGGGGTCTTGGTGAAAGAGGTTAACAAAGCCCAACAGCCTATCTACTATGTAAGCAAGGTCCTACTGGACGCGATAAGGCCCTGCAACGGGAGATTGAAGCCCTTATTAAAAGAGGACTCTTGAGTTCCTACGTCGGTAACGACAAACGGTCGAGGAATGGTCGTGAAGGGAAAAATTCCCTGAGGCAAAAAGGGATAGTCAACCCACTGCTGGAACCATCAATATCATCATTGGAGGTATTGCCTCGGGAGGAGACTCCAATAGTGGAAGAAAACAATATGCCCGACAATATGCCTTGGCTGGAATGCCTCATGGAAAGCTGGAGGATATTACTTTTGGAACCCGGGACTTGGAAGGTGTATCACTTCCACATGATGACGCCTTGGTCATCTCAGCGATTGTGGCCAATTTTGAAGTAAAGAGAATCTTGGTTGACAACGGGAGTGCGGCCAATATACTTTCACAATAGGCTTTTGCCAAAATGGGAATCTCATCTCAGCAGCTCAAAGCGGTTAAAACTCCTTTCCAAGGGTTTGGGGGAGGAGTCATCACTCCAGAAGGTGTCGTCGAGCTTCCTCTAACATTGGGTTCTGGCTAGAAATAGGTTACGGAGATGACAACCTTTCAAGTGGTATGTGTCTCAATGGCCTATAACGCTATTCTGGGAAGACCACTCCTGAACAAGATCAAAGCAATTGTGTCTACCTTTCACCTAGCCATGAAGTTTCCAACAAGTAATGGCGTTGGAGTCGTGCGTGGAGACCAGACAGCTGCCAGACAATGCTATGTTGCCAACGTTCGGGAAATAAATAACGACGTCATGCAAATCTCG
>NC_036246.1:3063076-3063581 GCF_002742605.1 Olea europaea var. sylvestris
CGAACCTCTCGCCATAATATCGGAGCCCAAGCTAAGAGCCTTCACTTGGAGGTCTATCATTTGCAGGTTTGGGATACCGAAGGTCCTCATCACCGACAATGGCAGGCAATTTGACAACCAACAGTTTAGAAACTTTTGCTCAAACCTTGGGATTGATCACCGTCTGACATCAGTATCGCATCCTCAAAGCAACGGTCTGGCCGAGGTAACAAATCGAATCATATTGCAAGACCTCCGAACAAGAATAAGCGATGCTAGGGGTTCTTGGTCCGACGAGCTGCCTTCTATACTTTGGACGTATAGAACAACTCATAGGACAACCACAGGAGAAACCCCTTTTATGTTAGCCTATGGCATTGAAGCAATGGTCCCAGTGGAAATTAGACTGCCAAGCCATAGGAGGCTCGTGCCAGAAACCTCGGACCATACAACTGAACATCTTGATCTCTTGGAAGAAGTACGGGAGCAAGCCGCTATAAAAGTGGCCTCTTACCAAACTAAGACA
>NC_036246.1:3063650-3065009 GCF_002742605.1 Olea europaea var. sylvestris
AGGTTCAGAGCTGGCGATTTGGTCTTGAGGAGGGCCGAAGCAGCAGGCCACCCCCCAGGGAAGCTCGGGCCCATCTGGGAAGGGCCCTTTGAGGTCATACGACAGGTTCGCAAAGGAGCATACAACCTAAGAGACACTTCGGGTAGACCTCTTCCGAGGCCCTGGAATGCCGACAATCTAAAAATATATTACAAGTAAAATTCCCGACGCCTTTGAGGAGATTTTCTTTTTCTGCATTTTATTTCTAGTTTTGCAGGCCTGCCTGCCCATGCATGTTTTCCGTTCTCTTTTGTAATGAACTACGTTCGGCTTGATCCCGTTTGGGTACGTAGGCAGCTTGGATGCAATATATAAATCCAAGTCCAGTCCAAACAATTAATAAATCCAAACCCCGGGTATAACAGCGTGATAGTTTGCCTTGTCATCAAGGAAACCGACTAAAGCCTTGCCCCGAGCAAGCATGTAAGCCTTGTCCTTGACAAGCCAATATAAGCATTGCCCTCAAGCAAGCCACCTAAAGCCTTGCCCCGAGCAAGCATGTAAGCCTTGTCCTTGACAAGCCAATATAAGCCTTGCCCTCGAGTAAGCCACCTAAAGCCTTGCCCCGAGCAAGCCGTCTAAGCCTTGTCCTTGGCAAGCCAATATAAGCCTTGCCCTCGAGTAAGCCACCTAAAGCCTTGCCCCGAGCAAGCCGTCTAAGCCTTGTCCTTGGCAAGCCAATATAAGCCTTGCCCTCGAGCAAGCCACCTAAAGCATTGCCCCGAGCAAGCCGTGTAAGCCTTGTCCTTGACAAGCCAATGTAAGCCTAGCCCTCGAGCAAGCCGTCTAAAGCCTTGCCCCGAGCAAGCACGTCAAGCCTTGCCTCGCGCAAACACCAAAATCCTGGAACTCATAATCAGCACATCAAAATAGTGCAACACCAGTATAAGTCCCGAGGACATACATCCCGACCATATATCCTTGTATTCTTTGCTAAGACTGCAAAGCGAAAGCTCGGGGATAAACCCCGAGGTTACCACCCAATGCAAGTAGTCCTCGAGGTAATTCAATATAAACGTCGGGAAAGTTTTACCGTCAAGGTGTTGAACTATTCGCTGTTGTCCTCGGCGTTATGACTTGCTTAAAAATCCAATTGTTTTGTCTCAATCGTCATGATTATTTAGTCGTCGGGATATTAATCTTCTTAGTCGTCGAGATAATTAGTTGTCTTTATCGTTGAGATAATTAATCCTTCTCGGTCGTCGAGATATTGGTTAATGTTCGGCTCATATGAAATAAGAAACACGACGATAAACTCGGTGGAAAGGAAAAAACTATTTCCATTAAGATCGGGCATTTTACAACTACAAAAAATAAAAT
>NC_036246.1:3065621-3104705 GCF_002742605.1 Olea europaea var. sylvestris
TCTGCCCGGTATTTGTCGACGATGCTGAGCACTGAGTGGCACCGAGAGCATCCCTCGGGATTAGCAGGCCCCGGTGGCAGGCTCCCATCCTCGAGGTCGACCACATCAACAGGACCCCGAGGAACAGACTCCCAAGGAGTCCCCTGATGATCCTGCTGTTGAGATCCCGTCCTCACTATTCCCGGAGACGGTCCTCGGGGCCTTGAAGATTCCCCAGGCCCACTGGTCTGCCTTTCCTGCCTCGAATCCCGAGGTCTCTTTTGGCCCCTCCTCTGGCCTGGAGCCCGAGCCTGGGGAGCCTTAGACTTCTTGTTAACCGCCTGACGAAGGGCACTTGGGTCAAACATCATTTCTGCAAAAAAATAACATGTTATAGCACGAGCATGAGTAAAAATATAGGTCGGGAAATTAAGCGTCAAAATCACGTATCCTACCCTTGATGCCTTTCATGTTCGCAAGCTCGAGGATATCATCCCCGAGGATATCATCCAAGTCATAAACGAGGGGCTCGAGCTCCTCTAGCATTTGCCTATGCCTCTCCAACGATTCAAAGTATGCCTGACCCCCACAAAACCTAGCAGTATCAGGAACCCCCCACCGAGGACTAAAGGGAACGTCGGGATCTTGAGGTATAGCGTAGAACCACTTATCCTTCCACCCCTTCAAGGAACTAGGCATCCTCGGGTTGAGAGGTAAGCAAAACAAGAGTACTGGGGGAGTTGTTTTAGGTCGAAGACCATCCTACATAAGTCAACATATGGGATAATCCCGAGGTGTCTACAAGCTATAAAGAAGTATGTCAACATCCTCCACCCGTTCGGCACTAACTGCCCCGGGCTCATGTTATGCTCGGTCAAGAGCGCGAGGAAAAAGGGGTGCAATGGCCACCTAAATCCCCCCTTACACTAGTGGGGTCGGGATATCCTGGGCTCGAGGATTTGCACTTATGGGGACGGCCATAGGTATTATCGACTGCCCTAAGTCCTCGGTTGGTGTTCCCGAACTCGAGGATGACGTATCGCTATCACTACTCGACATCCTATCTTAAATATAGACTTTTCTAAAAACAATTAACTTAAAGTCTTGAGGACTCACCTTATCCCGACGATTCCGACAAGGTTTACTGATAGTAAAAAGGTAAAAAATGAATAGGAATGGAGGCTTATATAGGGAAACATGGGTGGGAGCCCAAAGGTCGCATCCTGAACCGTTCG
Source organism: Olea europaea var. sylvestris (assembly GCF_002742605.1). NCBI lineage: Eukaryota > Viridiplantae > Streptophyta > Magnoliopsida > Lamiales > Oleaceae > Olea > Olea europaea. The sequence goes on from NC_036246.1 coordinate 3,066,836, forward strand.
ATCATGCCACGTGTCCTACATCCCACGGTCTAAAAATTACACCGCCTTTCTACTAGGGCTGGCGTCATTACCACATCTGACGTCAGCCCTCAGGAGTCCTTCCTCAGTATTCAATCGTCAGAGGCGATATACCGAGGACTGCAATTAGAACCTTTTGCACCTATCCTCGTGCATATTATCGAGCACAGGTGCACGGGGGCCAATGATATAACCAAGTTTTTTCCCGACGTATACACATACCCGAGGACTCAATTTCGTCGGTATGTGTATCAAAATGCTCGGGACATATGTGCTCGGGGTATCCCCTATATGCCCGAGCTATTATCCCGAAGAGTTATTCATCAATCATTCGACATATCCTCGGGGTTTTGTCCTCGGGATTATGACCTACGACAGCGCCTCATCCAACGAGAGATTTATTCTGACTAAAAATCCTCAATTCATGTCTCCTATGCCCTGAAGAACTCTATTGGTATCACAGTTATACCTCAATTCAAACTCCTATCTCGCGTAGGACTCATTGGTGTAAGATTGCAAAATCAAGCTATCCTACTACAGGTGCAACACGGAATCCTAATATGAACACACCACCTACCTCTATAAATACAGAACCTTGGGCCATTATTCAGGTACGTTTTCTCATTGTTCTTCAGCACATAGCCTCACGCATATATTTCCCCTTTCTGACTTAAGCATCGGAGGGGCGACGAGAACACACCTCGTTGCCTTTGTTTCAGGTATCGGAAGATCACGTTCGTGCTCCTTATCAGTCATCAAGCTCGAAAAATCTGCAGGTACGATTTTTGGTAGCATCACTATCCAATAATGACATTATGAAGACTTAGTTGATGGGCCTGTTTCCAAAGCTAAACTTGGTCGTGGATATGATTACATTGACAACTTGTTTTGAAATTTACAGAGAGTGGCGCTTTTGGTTGTGTTACACGTGCTTTCTTTCACTTCTTTAAATGTATATTTAGCTTCAAACTTCTCAAAATCAAATAAAATGTTGAGTAGAAACCATTTAATAAATTTGATTGTTTTGTGTATAAAAAAATCTTCGGATGTAACATTTATCGGAGATTTTGTATTGCTTTGATCTTTTTTTCCTTTCGAAAACATACATGAATGAAGTTATTAGCTATTTGATAATTGATACCATTTACCCTCTTGAGGAGAGGTTTGGTTTCAAATTCCTATTAGAATAGAAGGGGGTTCATCACAGATATTGTGGTCGTATGCATAGCTCCACTAGACCAAAACAAGATAAAAATGGCTTCTTACTCGCCACATCCTCCGTCCGACCCAAGACGTTCTTGCATTGTATTATTTATGTGAGAGAACACAATATATAAAGTGAGAAGGTGAGAAAAGCGGATCAAAAGTAGAGAAATTTGAACGGGGTTAGCTCATTCTCGTTCATATATCCATCAAAAAGATAATATTGAAATTTTAATAGGTAAAATTGATTATTTTTATAACATATAGTGTGTCTATTTTTTACCATATAAGAAGTCTAAACAATTTAAAAGTAGTGTACAAATATATAATCATGTTACAAAATTGTATTTTCTCATCAAGAAGTCGTTCAAGTTTACTTAACAAGATTGTATTTTCCATTTCATAACATAGGGATTCTCGAAGTAATCATTTTAATGGTATACATTAGACAGTTTGGTTTTATTACAGCGTTGACGGCAGGTGCATCAAAATGCTAGGGATTGGCGGGGAGTACTGCTTCCTCTAATTTTATATTTTCATGGTTTGCATGCAAGCAAAAATATTTATGACCATCCATGTGATGCCTAGCTAGTGAACACATTCACTTTGCTTACTGCTACTCATATGTCAACTTGAATAAAGCTCATTATACATTTCATGGATGATAATTTGAATGACACTGTGTGTAAATTCAAAAATGCTTTGACGAAAATGTGAGTTGAATTCAAAAACTATCCAATTATGTGTTGACAAATAGCATAATATCAACAATGATGTCAAACAAAATGTACAAATAGCATGATTGATATCAACTTAGCATTGTGACATACTTGTAACATCACTTCTGTAAACTATGATAGGTACGAGAAATAAGTATGTGACGATTTCATGGTCGAGTAGGGGGAGGACTTTTTTTTTTTTTTTAATTTTATTGCACTGTGCTTATACATAGAATAAATAAATTCCATATTATTAATGGGCTTGGGCAGATAAATGGGGAAATTTTAGTGCCTTGTGTATGAGAGGGAAGTGGTCAAGTGAGCCCATTTAATGAAGTTGATCAACAAAGCCTAGGAAATTGGCATAAATAACACTAGACGGAGCTAAAAACTAAAATTAGCACCACATTTATAGACTTTTACCCATAGCCTACGTTTGGGTAAATTAATTGATAATTATATTTCTAAGAGCTTTTCTAGCTAGACTAAATACTTTCATAAATTTATTCAAATAAATTTAAAGGCAACTTCTAATTAGTCTCGTAAGCAGGTTTTGACGTCTTATAACTTTTTTTCCCATCATAATTCATGCCTCTCTAATCAAAATTGACATTAGACTTTTCTTCCTTCAAAAACTTCTTACCTTATCGAAATCAATCGTCGAGAGGTTGTATGTAATTTCTCACCTTCTTCTTCTTAAAGTTGAAGTTGATAAAATCTTATATTTAATTCACAATATCACGAGAAAGATTGAATGGATTGATGAATGGTGTCTATTGATAAAATTCTGTTAGAGCAAATTGATTGTAATAGTTTAATTGTTGATTATTCATTTAAATATGATTTTGTTGTTAATAGAATTGCCTCTAACTTTTATAGCAATTTACTAAAAAAATTTATTTTTAGCAAAATCAGACAGGATTTAGCCGTCTTCATTAAGTTCAGCTATGTAATATTTGCAAGAATTTATTCTTTTGATACTTAATGTATACTTATGTATTTTAATATTTGGCTATTTCAGTATAAGTTCAAAATGCTATATATTGTTGTGAAAAGAGGGAAAAAGAAAAGAGATAATATAAGTGTATTATTAAGAATTAATACCAGACATTTATAGGGTCCAAAATAAGAGTTGCAATTGGAATGAAATAGATCTTCTAAACTATATTAGGCTTATTTATGTATCATGATAATACTAAATAATCATCTAATTATTTTATAATACTCCCCCTTTGATGATTATTTCTATAATAACTATCTCATTGGAACCTTGATTGGCAGAAAAATTTGATGAAACAAAAATACCAACAAATCGAATAGAGTACAAATAATTTGGAAATGTTGTCTCGTTAAAACCTTGTCAAGAAAATCCAGTGAGACAAAATCTGATCGAAGGAAAAAGAGTACAGTTACTCCCTTGATTTCAATAATAAAAAATTAAACTATTCATGTCTCATACATCAATGTCTTCAATATTATAATTTCTGGTGAAGTATGTCTCGTATTGTCTAGTATAGTCTTCATATAACACCGTTTTCATAAGAGATAATTTATCAGTTTTTGATAACTGTAGTAACATGATGATTCAAAAATAGCTCATGTTTGATCTCTTTGAAAGTCTCATACATATATGGTGTTATTTTGAAGGTAAATGTCTTGCATATTATAAACATTCATTACATGAAGAATATGTTTAATTAAAACTTTATTAGGAAAAAACCTGTGGAAAAAAACCTAATAAAGGAAAAGAGTACATTATTCTTTTGAATACATTACAAAATTTATCTCATTAAAAACCTTGTCAAGAAAATCCAATGAATCAAAACCTTAGTCAAAGGAAAAAAAATAAAACACGTATTTACTCTCCCTCATAATAATATCACTTAAATTATACTTCAAGCATATTAAATCCTTTAATAATAGTATTAAATTTCTATGTAAGATAAGTTGACAATAATCACATTTATTATATACATATCAAATTTCAAGCATTATCACTCTAAAAGAGTAACTTGTGATTACATTCATTGTATGATAATTTATATATTTATACAAATTTTCACGATATTTATTAAGTAAAGAGTTGTACATTTCATAATATGAATTTATTGTTTCCATTTCCATTTTGCATAAGTATACATGTTTAGGTGTTCAGGCTGTAGATCCAGAAATTTCATGTTTATCTAGTAAATTCTGTTGCCAAGATTGCGTTATTTTATTTGGCCGATCATTACTTTGATTGATGACAAATTTATTTCGATATCCTCGCTATTCATAATATGATGCAATACATCACGTGCAAAAGTGTTGTTGACAATTTTTTTTCTTTCTGAATCTATTTCTTTCTACATAATGACATAATTAATTGAAATATCTCAAGTTTCATTATTTCTGGTACCTGGACCTCTTCTAAGGCCTTTTAATTTATTATATCTAAATACTCATCAATAGTATGTCTCTTTGATGGGATCATCTTCATGAATTGCTCCATTTTCATTTGGAGATTTTTTATACTAGAATTGAATACCATCATGTTTCAGGCATGCCATAGATATATCAAATACAATACTATTAAATTGTCCTCCTAGGACATTAATTCGCATTAAAGCATTTAAAATTGGTGTGTAAGACATTGTTGATCTCTTTTGTCAATAAATACGTTTAAATAAATTATCTTTCGAACTTTTAGTTTTAGTGATCTGTTGTGGGGATTTAAATAATTATGCATTTGTTATTGAGAGAGTTGTCCAATTAAATTGACAATCATTTTTTCAACGTTATAAAATATCACTCATTTGGGATAATGGTTCAAACTACGCATTTATTCCCAATATTCTTTATTTTCCATTTCAATGCATTTTGGTGGATCAATTTTTACAAATATTGCACTATGAAAATAATTGATAAAAAAATTAGGCTCTGACCATAAGTCAATTATAATAGGAAAAACTATGATTTTGACATGATACATGATAGAATTTTCTAAACAAAAATGAGAAGTACTTTGTTTTCAATTAAATTAATTGGAAGTGTTTAACAAACAATAGGGTTAATCCATTTATCGACATTCCAACTAACACTTATTAAAATGTTGAGATTTATTCCCATAAGCATTGACAAGACGCATCTTGATTATATAATCTGAAAATTATGATTATAATTTAAAATTTAAACAGTAATTTCGTAAACTTTAAGTTGTAAGCATCATGCAATCCTCTAGTATACGTATCAAATCTATTAGATATAAATAATATTTAGATAGATAGTCAATGTGGAGGATGATGAGATTGTTTTCTCACAGATGATGGCTTTGATTTCTTCACACCAATTTATCAATGGATAATTTAAAAAATTGCATTAGAGGCCCCTGTCCCGAAATCCATACCTAACGCCTAATTCTTCCCCTTTTCTCTTCAGTTGCTGGCACCGTCGCCACTCTGTTGTCGCGCGAACAACATTACTATGAAGCAGCATCACAAGCTACCTTTCCCAACACCTACAATGTCGAAATCTACCGTTCACAGAGTCAGAAGCCACGATTCGAGGTGCTGTTGTCAACATTAGCGCCGACTACTGCGAAGTAGTGTTGCAACATACAGACTCACTCTAGTGAGGTAGCATCACGATGCTATTCAGCTAGCACCGTCACATAGCAGCTGTATCATCGCCAATGCGTAGAGACCATGTGACGCAACACTGCATGCAAAGGTGTGAGAATCGTTGTGTACTACTCGATCATAATCTTCTGGTGCCAGTCTTCCGATGACGATAAGAGTAGAGAGAGAAGGGAGAGAGATCTTCGAGCTAATTGCCCGTCGTGTGCGAGAGGGGAGATGAAGAGATGGAAAGAAAATGTTAGGGTCTGTTCTCTTTACCATTTTCGGGGCCCGTTTTTTGTTTTCGATTTTCCAAAACGGTGAAAACGCGTTCTCTTTCCCGTTTTAAAAAACAAATTTTCAAAAACAAAAAAAAAAATTGTGAAAAAAACTGAAAACGAGAAAAATCACGTTTTGAGCGTTTTCTTCACAAACATAGACCCAGTTCAAAAACGTGAAAAACGCCCTGCCATTTTCCCCAAGTGTCTTCTGCCAACTCAATGGAGCCGCCACTTTTCGACCCTCTAAACTCCGGCCAACCTCATCCAAAACCACCGGATTTACATACCAATGTGAAGCCCTCAATCCCCTCTTCAATTACGACACAAACAACAATCCAAACATAAACCAAAATCGATGAAAAATTATGAGCAAACTCCTTCTGCCAGAATCTCCACCTCCGGCGACAACCAAGGTTGCACACCACCACCGGTCGATTGCCCACCACAAACCGACCCCAACCATGGCTCCAATTTACCACAAACAACAATTCAAAAATTTGAATTAAAAATATTGGCCCAGCAGGAAGCCTGTCCAGTAGAATCGCAATGTTACAGATTCCGGTGCCGTTCGGTCGACCCATGGTCGCGAAACACATGGGTTGAACTCCTCTTCACCTAACGCACCTTGTCTAGCCATGGGTCAACCCAAATCTCGCCTAGAACTTGATGAATTAATGTTGCAGTTTCAAGCTCTTGTGCGAAAAATTTTGCCCAAGTTTGGCTCCGCAACTGGGGGGAGGTGAGGAGAAACGAGTGATGCTGGGATTTGGTGTTCTAGGTGGTGGGTGTTGGTCGGTTTGTGAGGTAGAAGATGGCGGTGTTGGCTGGATAAGGGAAAATGAATGGAAAAGAAACATGTTTTGGATTTTCAAGTTTTAAGAAACATTTTTTCAAAATGACAAAAAGAATGTGTTTCAACAATTTCAAAACAGTTACTCAAAACACAAAACCCAAAATGAATTCAAAACTAAAAACTAAAAACTCAAACACGAAGAGAACAACCCCTTAGTGATTGGGTTAAATTTGGTAGGTTGGATGGAAGTGGGGTAGGGTGAAATATTTTATAATATTAATATTAATAATTGAATTATTATCTGATTTATGAATAAGTAAATCTTTTATCGCATTTTTGAATTACAATTTTTAAAAATCTGCCTTGGTGTAATTTTTTCTCTTGCTAATTACTTGAATTGTTACATGGGCTTGGTCTAGCCCATGACGAAATTAAAAGCCCAATCTACTAATATAATGTATTGTAGGTCAAAATTGGTGGAGATATACATACAAAGGGAAAAACGTGGTTGCACGATTGAAAAATTGCAAAACAGTTGCTGCTGGACAGAGACAAAAAACATGGCTATCGGAAGGGAAAAGGATTTTTATTTATTTTTTTCAATCTTCAGACAGGTTTTTTCTTCTCTACATAGTATAAATTGAGAATTTCTCTAAGTGAATTTTTTTGGATACTTTAGTTGGGTGAGGTATTCAAAATGGTTTTTTCACAAGTTTCATCAAACTAGAGGTTTGTGAGTGAGATTATTGTTCTCTTAGAGTTTGATCATGGTTGTATTTTCTCAATTTGTTGAGAACTCAAGTTTTGAGCATAAACTCGAGTATTGTAAACTATTTTATTATAGTGGATTTGATTGTCTTGTGATTTCCCCCCCTCTACATTGGAGGTTTTTTTTACGTAAATTTGTGTGTTCTTTTTTTATTGCTCTCTTGGTATTTAATTAGTTGCTTGTTTTGATTGTAATTGTAAATTTGCTCTTGCTTGAATAACCTTCGAAGCATAGAATTGTAGTTAGATAACAAGTATCGTCTTTGAAGACGTTAAGAAAAAAATTACTTGATGTTTATTTGTAAAATCTCGTGTAGAATATTTTGTTTGCTATTAGCATGAGGTGCTAGTCAATAATTTAATAAACTTGTAATTTTCCGATAATTTTTGATTTAGAATTGTTACGAGGTGTAATTAATTTGAACTTTTAAATTTTTTTTAGAAACTTTCCAAGTGATCGAATTTTGTAGATTTAGTCCATGTTTAGTGTCGCTTAAAAAGTTGATAAAAATCAAAATCAAAATCAACAATTAATTTTAATCACATATTTCATTGGATCCACAATTTTTATTATTTTTTCAACAACAAATTTAATTAACTTTTACCAAAATTTACTAAAAATCTTATTTTTAGCTACATCAACATATGGCTTGATGAACTTTTACGAAATCATCGAAAGTCTTTCATAGGCTTCTATAAATTTTCATTTAAAGACTTTATAGATTTTTATAGAATCGATTTGACTTTTTAAGACTTTCTTGATTTTACTACACATAATTATTTTATTGAATTATGTAGGTATGCATTATGTTATCATAATATTCTCAATCGCTATGTGCATGACCAAATAATCCAGAACATAGAGTAAAAAAATTATATTTTTCATCTCAATAATTTTTTTTTTAAAATCACCTCAATTAGAAAAAAATAAACAATCAAAGTAAAATACACACACACACACTACATAAAAAAATATATATATATAACATTGCAATACACTTTCATTAAAAAGAAAAAAGAAATCTCTAATGTTCAATTCTGACAATATGTCCAAAACATGTAGAAAATAAAATAAAAATTAATTAAGCAACGAATATATAAAATTTAATTACTAATTAATCTATTTTTATTAAGATTTTAATTAAAAAGCAATCCTTTTCCATAGAAAATTGGAAGAAACGATGAAAAAGAAACGAAAAATCTTGTAAGACTTTTTATTTTTTGATTTTTAATTTTTTCATAGAAAAGGAGAATATGATAGAAAAAAGAGAGAGGAAAAAAAGGAAATGAAAATAATAATAAGAACAATTTGAAGATGAAAAATATTAATTTTTGGTAGCATGGCCCTAGGTAGTAGAATGATAAGGAAAAGAGAAATATTGTAGCTTGAAAGGCATTTTTCCCTTTTTCCCCCTCTTTTGTTTTCTTTTGGAAGTTTTTCAAAATCTTGAGGATAAACTATATATGCGAATTCTCCATATGCTATTGATATGGGGGTATACACCTTGGGCTAGGAACAATTGTAAACATAAAGCCTTATTGACTTTATGAAAGTTAGACCGACCAACGTGCATGGCTTCCTACTGAGTTTGAGCGAGGGTCTTTCATAGATTGGAACAAGTACTATGATGCAACCCGCCTACGAATTAGGTGATATTTTTCACAATTTTATAAATAATATGAGAAACTTTTATTTTTGTGTTTCTACATTCCGCATAAAAGTTAGTGTTTGAGGGATTTATAAAAATTGTTGAATTTTAAATATCCGTGACTTTTTGAGATTGATTTAATGTCCCAAAACTTTTTGAAAAGTCTATAATACTCAAAACTTTTATAGAATCTTAAAATGCCTTGAAAAAATGAACCTAATTTTTTAAATTAAAATCGTTAAAAAATTTTAAATATCCAGATTGAATACAGCTCAACTTTTATATGAACTCGTAAGGACCTGCACCACACGGGCCCTGTAAAACCCAACTTGTAATTACTGGACAGATTTTCATGCAAGAGGCCCATAAATTTTTGTGCAATTCAACTTTTGGATCCTTCAGTTCTATAATTAATTCCTTTGTTGTTGGGAACTCATTTGGACAAATTCATCTTTCAAATCACATAGGACTCACGATTTTTATGAATTTTCAACCACATATTTTATTAAATTTTCAATTATACTACACATCCAAGCTCAAAACTAGACTCAAATTTAGATAGGACATGTATCGATGCACGATTGGACAGTTTGAAAAATTAAAACAAAAATACCGAATCATTTTCTGACACATCAATCTGTCTTTTTCCTCCCTGTTTTTAAATCTGGACAAGTAGCTTTATTCTTAATTTTTATCCAAATCTATTAAACATATATTTTTTAGCTAAATCAAACAAATGTTATCTGGTAAAAAAATGTCTAGTAAGATTAATTTAATTAGATTATTTGAAATTTCATTGGTGGCATCTCAAGTGCCGGCCTTGTAATCACAAATCCGTAGTGAACTTGAACACTCCCATCTATTACAATTGCAAATATCTTAGAGAATTGAAACACAAGTATTAAATAACATTAGAACACCTTCAGCTCTATTTTAGCAATTAAACCTAAATTGTGCGTCGTTCCCAACCCATTTAATAGTTAATACATTTTGTGCATGTGAAAATTGGATGGTATTTTTATTATCAAATCGAAAATTTGCTAGCTAAGTGAAGGGTACATAAAGGATTCGTTTGATAGGCCTTTTGAAGTCAAAGGCTACTTTTGAAATTAAGTAGAACATGTCTGAATAATTTTTTAAAAATATTTTGTCTGAATAAAAGGGTTTTTTAAAGAAAGTTGTTCGAAAGTTGTTGACCACCGACCTCCGATCTCATGTCTATTGCTCGCAAGCCCCACCTCATATGCATTCCAGTTTGGCCACAGAAGTCCAGCTCGGTCTCAATGCCGCCGTAATCCCCAAAGAATATAATGATTATAGATCCCTTACATCCTATCATATCATCCTATCAATCACATACACTTGTAATAGATGACGTCAGGACCGCCCGAGCCCACCAATCAACCACATTGGTTCCCCTATCTTTGGCAGGCCATCATTACCCGAAGGAAACATTGGCATGATGTCTACCGACCTCATCCACCAATTGAAAGAAAGATCGGCGATGCGTTGTTTGAGCTCGACACTGTAGCTGACTTAATTGATATGAAATAATTTCAGCTGAGACCTTCTATAAATAGCAGAAAATGGTCCCTTTCCGGGGAGGGGGCTTCCATACACATGCTTGGAGCAACTTAACTCTTGATAATCAACACAAAACATACAATCTCACCTTTTACCATCAATAAAAAAGGGTCTTTTTTTTGAAAAGTTGGCTCAAGAATAGTCCCTACAATTTTTTACGTCAACAAAAGTTATTAGCAAAAATGGGCTCGAATCCCAATTGCAAAAAGTTGCGTGTTTATATATTGCTTATTGTTTTGCTTGCTATTGTTGCCTTCTATTTGTGATTAATGAATAATGTCCTTTGAAGTCGATTGATAAGATCATCATAGATTTATGATTTATCAACTATATGACATTTTCCTTTCAATATTTAGTGAAAAAGGCACACATACATGGTATTATTCTAGTGTTTCTTAGTGGCTAATGAATAATAATTTAAAGAGTTGGATACCCTTTCGAGGAATCGATGTATTTGAATTTATGAAATCGTCATTTGCGAAGTTTCAATGTGCAAAATGGGATTTACGCCGAACTTTTATCTGTATTTAATAAGACATTAAAATATTGTTCGTTAGTCTATAATTTTGATTGACCGCTAACATCGAAGTCTATTAGTCAGCACAAATTGTGCTAACCACGATTCTTTTTTCAAACCTAATTTGAAGAAAACCCATTTAATTACTTTAGATACTGCTTGCAGTCAGTGGCGGATCCAGGAATTTTTGGCGCACGGGCTAAAATTTAAAAGTCAATATAATAAACTTGTATATTATATTAAAGTCAAATTCATTTAATTTGAAGCTGTTCCCGACGAGGTTTTGAGACATAAAATTCATCTATCACAGAATCTATATCTATCTTTTGAGCAAGGTCTCGTTCGATGAAGAGTGTCATACAATCAGCAAGAAATTCATCTTCCATTTTGTTACGAAGATCCGTCTTCACATTTTTCATTGATGAAAATGCTCGCTCGGTAGTCGCGATAGAAACAGGTAAAGTCAGTACAAGACAAATAAGTCTAGTAATCATAACATAAATCTCCGATCTTCTACTCTCAGTTAACTGTCGACATAACTCAACAAGTGTAGATACTTGAAATCGAGATTCAGTCTTCATATCTAGCTCATAGTGTCGCAACTCATATTTCAAAGTACGAATATCTTCCTTTGAAAAATCTTCAGGATAGAATTTCTCAGCAAGTGTACAAATATCGTGACTGTTAAATGATGCAAATGAATCCCTAGGATCCAACGCTGCACTAAGTGTGAGAAGTTCAACTGATGTATCATTAAATCTTATATTTAATTCCATCAATACGTAATCTATTGTTTCATTGAAAACATCAAAGTGATAATGATGCTTTATTGTAATTGGATCACGAGAACGGCAAGGACCAACCTTATATATACTTTCTAGATCGGGTATCTCAATATCATGTTTTGAGCAAAACTTTTTCACTTCCTCAAGAAATTCTTCCCAATCATCATCTCTTAATTTGTGGAGGAGTTTTGTTGTAGTCGAAACGAATCTCATAGCGGTCAGAATGTCTTGAGATTTCCTTTGAAGGGCTTGACAAAGAACATCGGTTATTCTCATAATGGTATGCATTAAATGCAAACTAAACACGAAATCAAAACTTTTCATATGTTTGTAAGTACCACGAACTTCACCTCGAGATTTTCCATTTGGACAATGAACACTAAGATTTTCAAACACTGCGCAAGTTGCATTATACATATTTATTAAGCTCTTTATAGAGTCATAATGCGAACTCCAACGAGTTGCTCCTAATCGTTGTAAATTACCCACTTGATTTGCTCCACTTCCAGACTCACGCTCCCCGATAGCTAACATATGCTCAATTTCAATTCTTTGAGCAGATTGTAACTCCATAACACGCTTAGGGGAAGAAGTGATAATGTTGATAATATTGTCCAGATGAGAAAAGAACTCCCAAATAACATCAACTTCTTTAGCTGCATAAACCAATACCAATTGTAATCGATGAGCGAAACAGTGGACGTAATACGCATACGGACAATCTCTAAGAAATAATGCCTGAAGTCCATTCCAAGCGCCCTGCATATTACTAGCACCATCATATCCTTGGCCTCTCATTTTTGACACTTCAAGTTCATGTTGAGCAAGAACATTTACAATCTCATTTTTTAGACTTGATAATGTGGTGTCGCTGACGCTTTTGATATCAAAGTAGCGTTCCGTCAAAATACCCTGACCATTCACAAACCTCAAAATAATAGCCATTTGTTCTCTCTTAGATGCATCTTGTGCTTCATCAACAAGAATACAAAAGTATCCATCCCCAACTTCTTCACGAATCATCCTTCTTACTCTATTCGCCATTATGTGTAAGATTTCTTTTTGAATACTCGGAGCAATGTATTGGGCATTTTTTGGAGCATTTTTCAACACAACTTTATCAATTTCTGTATTTGTTTCTGCCAAAATTTTTATCATCTCAATAAAATTCCCACGATTTAATGAAGATGAAGATTCATCATGACCTCTAAAGGAACAACTTTGAAATGCTAGCCAACGTGCACTTCGAATTGAAGTCTTTAAACGTAGACGACGTTTCTCAACTTCTTCATTCGATATTGTACGTATCACTTTATCAATATGTTGAGACGGTTTCATTAAATCTTTAGCTCTTCTCTCACACATATTATGTTCCGATGATCGTAAATGAGTAAGAAATACACATTTTGCTCCGTCATTAACCCTCTTCCACTTGTTATATCCAGAAGTTACCAATGCCGAACAATTGGACGGATTTCCATCATTCCGGAAAAGATAACAATAAAAGCAATATACTCTATCTGTTGTAGGTGAATATTCTAACCAAGGAAACTGGTTGAACCATTTTGCCTGAGAGCGACGAGATTGAGATTTTCCTNGTTCCCTTGTAAGTACTTCTTCTTCTAAACAGTCCACCTTGTTGACTTCTCGGCCAATGCTTTGTTCTAACTCGAATACTGCACATTTGTCTTTCAGCGCTCTTAGGGTTGCCTCTTCTTTCGTTTTGTCCTTGCATTCTTTATTGAAAGCCATTAATCTGGCTTTGAAGGCCTGAATATCGGCTATTTGCTTTTGTAGCTTAGAATCCATTCAAGACTCATTGATTATTCTTTTGCTAATTACTAGCTCTTCTAAGATCACTATATTTGGTCTCATTTGGCTGAACATTTCAGTGAGTGCATCCACTGAAAATGGCTCTTCACTCTGTGCGACGATCTGAGTCTCTTCCCCATTTTGGACTACCCTGACAGGTCCATAGTTTCCTTCGTACATAAACCTTTCCACTGAGTTTGCTTCTGCGACAAACGGCCTATGATCGGCCTGCACCACCCCTGCTTCACCCTTGTTGTTCCAAAAGACCAGGCATTGATGGGGTGATGAGGGTATGCAGCGACTTTCGTGTATCCAATCTCTTCCTAGTAATACATTGTAACTAGTAGGACCATCTATTACAAAAAAAACTGTGGTCCTAGTAGTTGTCCCTATAGTTATGTCCAATGGCATAACTCCCTTAACTGAAGTTGCTCTTCCATTGAAACTTGTAAGGATGACTTCTGTTAGAATCATGTCACCCTCTGTCTTTGCAAATTTCCTCATCACCCTAGATGGAATGGTATTTATAGCTGCTCCATTGTCAACAAGCACTTTTACCACAGGGATGCCGTTAACTAGAGCTTTAACGTATAATGACCTCAAGTGTTTAGTCAATTTCATGGCTGGCCGTTTAAAAATAACCTTTTCGGCAGCTTCTATTTCCACTTCCTGCTTGTTTTCTGTCGAATTATTCCTCTATGATAAGTCGACCTGCAGCATATCGCGCTGAGCCTCTGTCTCCTGAATTTCCTCCTTACTGTTTTCTAATGCTTCCTCATCAGTTACCCAACCTATGGGAAGGGGCATTATTCTTGGAGGTGATCCATACTTTTCAGAGCGAGGCACTCTCTTCTTCCTTTTGGGCGTCCCGTACAGTATGTAGAAATCGAAAGAATGCCTAGATGGTTCTCCCAACAAGTCTACTTCGCGAACTCCCTCTCGATGTAGTTGCTTTAATAGAGTATTGTGCGATACTCCTCTCCTTCTTCTTTCTGCTTCTAGGTCGATTTCTTCTTCGATGTCTGTCATCCCGTCGTCTTCTTCATCATTGTAGGCCTCTCTAGAAGTCTGACCTTCTTCACATTCTAACACGCAAGCCTCTCCTTCGTTGTCCTCCCTTTCTTCTTCTTCTTTTTCTTTATTCTTGAATTCATTGGCCAGTAAGTAATTATTAGCCACGACAGGAGGTAACGTACCGAACTGGATAGTAAGGGGCTGATCTGGATCTTCTCCATCCCTTCTATCTCGCTCAAACTTTGATCTCCTAGAAGAAGTTTTTGTTAGCTCTTTCATTGTTTCATCTGTACCGGTTTCTTCACTATCTTTGAGAATATTTTGATTGGCTACCTTGAGTAGCTTAGGCGCTTTAGGATGTGGCACTCCCTATTGCTGCCTCATCATTCGTCCATAGTTTCGTAGGAAACGCCTTTGTTGGGTTCTAGTCATCTCATTGAAGGGTATTGACCTTCCTGCATTATACTGGAACGAATGCCATACATTTGGCCGGCGGGGTTGCGGCCTGAAGGTTCTCCCATTATCTACTGGCCTGAACTGCCTCTCAAAAGGCGGTCCTCTATAGAATGATGTACCTCGCCCTCTACCAGACTGAGTGTTTGGGAAGAAAGTAGGGCGATGGGGATGCTGCCATATCCCTGGTTTCTCCGTGTTCCCACTCACTTCTCTTTTACATCTTGCACACAGGACGTCTTCGTCCTTCTTTGACTCCTTCCCCTTGATTCGTTCAAAGACACTGGGATGTGGTCCAGGGTCCTCTTCTCCATCATCTATGATCAACTTGAATTTTGGCAACTTATTTTTGAAACCAGACGTTACCATGTTCACTCCAAGTGGCTGTGGAAAAGGATTTTCATCCACTGTCATCTTCTTCTTATCGTCAAACGTAATTCGTCCTGATTCAATGGCATCCTGCAATACATGATGAAAAACCAAGCAATTGTTAGTCAAATGTGACCATGCATTATGCCACTTACAATATTTGTTACCCTTAATTTGTTCAGGGTTTGGCAATTTATACTTATCGCTCAGCTTTATCTGCTTATCCCTATATAACTTATCAAATATAAGGTCAGCCTTGGTTACATCGAACGAGAACGTTCTAGCCTTTATGTTTCCATCTTTCATGGGCTCATCCTTACCCGATGGTCTAGGCTTAGCCATTATAGGACAAGTATACGTGTCTCCTTTGACCAATTCGACCAAACACATTTCGGCTTGATCGTATGACTCGTCGCTGATGGTATGAACGTCAAAATTTGGGTCTTTGTAATAAGTTCCTTTACTAGAATTTTTCATCTGCTCTTTTTCTCTTATCAGTCATTTATACTTAATCACATTCGTACTCAATTGAAAAAGGTCAGGAAATTCCTTGTCTTGGAATTTCTTTTTTAAATCAAAGCTCAAGCAACCCTGAGCGATTTTGACAAATTCTTTTTCGGGCAGAGGTACAAAACACTTGCTTCTTCCTGTCTTGAACCTTTGGAGAAAACTTTCTGCCCATTCGTTTGGCATTTGATGTAGATTCGCCAAATCAGCCAAAGTAACTTCAGACTCAGTTTTATAAAACTGAGCGTGGAATAATTGTTCCAATTGTTGCCATGTTTAAACAGAGTTCGCTGGTAAGTTGATGAACCAGGAGAAAGCTACTCCTGTTAATGAACTAGGGAAAAACCTCATTTTATGGTAATCAGTTACATCATCACTTTGCAATGTGAATCGCCCTATGTGTTCTAAAGTAGACACCTCACCTAAACCGGTAAACAGTGGGAATTTTGGCACTTTATATCCTCTAGGCCATGGATATGCTTGGTCTACCCAATCAGGATATGGCTTTGTGTAAGTCGGCCTACTGACAGGACGCACCCCAAAAGCCATCTGATCCTGTACGATTTCCATAATCTGATTCCTCAACATGACGTTGGGGTCATATGGAATTCCTACATGTTGGTTAACCGGTTGATTTGCATGAGGCTTGATGTTTGGTCCTTGATTGGCAACAAAGTTACCATGATTTGGGTCATTACCATTAGCCTGAACATCTATTCTCTCATTAACACGTGGGGTATTCTGTCCATTGTTTAGGACATTATCTCTTACATTTGAATTACCCCCCAAGTTAGGCGCACCACTACCATTGTTCTGATTTGGCACTGTACCACTCCCTTGGTTTAAAGTAGAGGGACCAGAAAGTAGTTCTATCCCTTAATTCGAATTTAGGACCGAGGGATTATGTCCCACAATTGTCCTAGTTTGAAAGTGGTTTGCAAGAGGCAGAACCGGTTGACATATTTGGCCTACTAACTTATTCATTATTTCGTTCAAAGTGTTTAGTTGTTTGGCCATGTTGTCATAATGTGCATTCCCATTTTGGGTAAATCTTTCCATATTATGAATATTTCGAAGATTTACCTGTTCAACGACATCTTGTGTGAGTTCTCCAAGTAGTGCACGCATAGTTCGAGGACTCAACTCTGTCATTGGTTCGTAACGACTGTTACTGCTCTGATTCTGTCCATCTGTTCGTGGAGAGGCATACTGTTCCTCATATCATTCGATCACAGACTGGACACCTCCCTGACTTGCTGCTTCCTTATCGGATTTCTGAGGCATATTGTTTCACCTTTTGTATTTTCAACACCAAATACCACTGTCCCACTGGGCATGCCAAATTGTTTCGCTCGGGTTAGTCGCTAACAATTAAAAAGGGATCAGACGATTGTGTAAGGGACAAATCTCTTGAGACAAAGTCCCAAAAAGGGGCGTTTTTTATTGGCGATAACTTTACAATCGGAAAGTAAAAACAGAATGCCTCCAAGGGGCGCAAACACACGAGTTACTGTGAAAGAAGTGCTTAAATCTAAACTAAGAAATTTAAAGTTACATGTTCTTTGTTTGAGAGTTTTTGATTCGGGTCTTTTGCTCTATGTCTTTTCTTCCTTTTATACTCCCTGGATGATCTCTTTGTGATCAACCGCCTAAAAACCGCTTGATCGTTCTATAACTGCCAACTTTCCTCGTAATGGTCAACTTGTCATGGAACTGCCTTTTCTAACTGCTGCTATTACTCTTTGTCATTCAACCGTCTTCAATTGAATTCCTTGAATCGTGGAACGGATAGGGTTGCTTAATAACTGCTTTGATAACTGCGCTTCTTGATAACCATAACACTTCATGTTTGCTAAGACTTTGGGCGACTCGAAGGTTTGGACGAGAATAGAGTAGCAGCTCTGGGCGACTGCATGACATTCCATTCGCTCAGATCTTGGGCGACTTGCAAGTTTTGGTGATGGTGTTACCGCATTCATGGGCCTCCCTACTTGGGCCTTCATCCTGAATTGTCTGATTGGGCTTCGTTCTTTGGGCTATCTAATTTGGGGATCCTCCAATCGGACTTCATTCCTTGGGATCGTTCGATTTGGGCTGAATTTTTATATGTCAACAGTCTTTTAAGACGTTAAGAAAAAAATTACTTGATGTTTATTTGTAAAATCTCGTGTAGAATATTTTGTTTGCTATTAGCATGAGGTGTTAGTCAATAATTTAATAAACTTGTAATTTTCCGATAATTTTGGATTCAGAATTGTTACGAGGTGTAATAAATTTGAACTTTTAAATTCTTTTCAGAAACTTTCCAAGTGATCGAATTTTGTAGATTTAGTCCATGTTTAGTGTCGCTTAAAAAGTTGATAAAAATCAAAATCAACAATTAATTTTAATCACATATTTCATTGGATCCATAATTTTTATTATTTTTTCAACAACAAATTTAATTAACTTTTACCAAAATCTACTAAAAATCTTATTTTTAGCTACATCAACATATGGCTTGATGAACTTTTACGAAATCATCGAAAGTCTTTCATAGGCTTCTATAAACTTTCATTTAAAGACTTATATAGATTTTTATAGAATCAATTTGACTTTTTAAGACTTTCTTGATTTTACTACACATAATTATTTTATTGAATTATGTAGGTATGCATTACGTTATCGTAATATTCTCAATCGCTATGTGCATGACCAAATAATCCAGAACATAGAGTAAAAAAATTATATTTTTCATCTCAATAATTGTTTTTTAAAATCACCTCAATTAGAAAAAAATAAACAATCAAAGTAAAATACACACACACACACTACATAAAAAAAAATATAACATTGCAATACACTTTCATTAAAAAGAAAAAAGAAATCTCTAATGTTCAATTCTGACAGTATGTCCAAAACATGTAGAAAATAAAATAAAAATTAATTAAGCAACGAATATATAAAATTTAATTACTAATTAATCTATTTTTATTCAGATTTTAATTAAAAAGCAATCCTTTTCCATAGAAAATTGGAAGAAACGATGAAAAAGAAGCGAAAAATCTTGTAAGACTTTTTATTTTTTTATTTTTAATTTTTTCATAGAAAAGGAGAATATGATAGAAAAAAGAGAGAGGAAAAAAAGGAAATGAAAATAATACTAAGAACAATTTGAAGATGAAAAATATTAATTTTTGGTAGCATGGCCCTAGGTAGTAGAATGATAAGGAAAAGAGAAATATTGTAGCTTGAAAGGCATTTTTCCCTTTTTCCCCCTCTTTTGTTTTCTTTTGGAAGTTTTTCAAAATCTTGAGGATAAACTATATATGCGAATTCTCCATATGCTATTGATATGGGGGTATACACCTTGGGCTAGGAACAATGGTAAACATAAAGCCTTATTGACTTTACGAAAGTTAGACCGACCAACGTGCATGGCTTCCTACTGCGTTCGAGCGAGGGTCTTTCATAGATTGGAACAAATACTATGATGCAACCCGCCTACGAATTAAGTGACATTTTTCACAATTTTATAAATAATATGAGAAACTTTTATTTTTGTGTTTCTACATTCCGCATAAAAGTTAGTGTTTGAGGGATTTATAAAAATTATTGAATTTTAAATATCCGTGACTTTTTGAGATTGATTTAATGTCCCAAAACTTTTTGAAAAGTCTATAATACTCAAAACTTTTATAGAATCTTAAAATGCCTTGAAAAAATGAACCTAATTTTTTTAAATTAAAATCGTTAAAAAATTTTAAATATCCAGATTGAATACAGCTCAACTTTTATATGAACTCGTAAGGACCTGCACCACATGGGCCCTGTAAAACCCAACTTGTAATTACTGGACAGATTTTCATGCAAGAGGCCCATAAATTTTTGTGCAATTCAACTTTTGGATCCTTCAGTTCTATAATTAATTCCTTTGTTGTTGGGAACTCATTTGGACAAATTCATCTTTCAAATCACATAGGACTCACGATTTTTATGAATTTTCAACCACATATTTTATTAAATTTTCAATTATACTACACATCCAAGCTCAAAACTAGACTCAAATTTAGATAGGACATGTATCGATGCACGATTGGACAGTTTGAAAAATTAAAACAAAAATACCGAATCATTTTCTGACACATCAATCTGTCTTTTTCCTCCCTGTTTTTAAATCTGGACAAGTAGCTTTATTCTTAATTTTTATCCAAATCTATTAAACATATATTTTTTAGCTAAATCAAACAAATGTTATCTGGTAAAAAAATGTCTAGTAAGATTAATTTAATTAGATTATTTGAAATTTCATTGGTGGCATCTCAAGTGCCGGCCTTGTAATCACAAATCCGTAGTGAACTTAAACACTCCCATCTATTACAATTGCAAATATCTTAGAGAATTGAAACACAAGTATTAAATAACATTAGAACACCTTCAGCTCTATTTTAGCAATTAAACCTAAATTGTGCGTCGTTCCCAACCCATTTAATAGTTAATACATTTTGTGCATGTGAAAATTGGATGGTATTTTTATTATCAAATCGAAAATTTGCTAGCTAAGTGAAGGGTACATAAAGGATTCGTTTGATAGGCCTTTTGAAGTCAAAGGCTACTTTTGAAATTAAGTAGAACATGTCTGAATAATTTTTTAAAAATATTTTGTCTGAATAAAAGGGTTTTTTAAAGAAAGTTGTTCGAAAGTTGTTGACCACCGACCTCCGATCTCATGTCTATTGCTCGCAAGCCCCACCTCATATGCATTCCAGTTTGGCCACAGAAGTCCAGCTCGGTCTCAATGCCGCCGTAATCCCCAAAGAATATAATGATTACAGATCCCTTACATCCTATCATATCATCCTATCAATCACATACACTTGTAATAGATGACATCAGGACCGCCCGAGCCCACCAATCAACCACATTGGTTCCCCTATCTTTGGCAGGCCATCATTACCCGAAAGAAACATTGGCATGATGTCTACCGACCTCATCCACCAATTGAAAGAGAGATCGGTGACGCGTCGTTCTAGCTTGACACTGTAGCTGATTTAATTGATATGACATAATTTCAGCTGAGACCTTCTATAAATAGCAGAAAATGGTCCCTTTCCGGGGAGGGGGCTTCCATACACATGCTTGGAGCAACTTAACTCTTGATAATCAACACAAAACATACAATCTCACCTTTTACCATCAATAAAAAAGGGTCTTTTTTTTGAAAAGTTGGCTCAAGAATAGTCCCTACAATTTTTTACGTCAACAAAAGTTATTAGCAAAAATGGGCTCGAATCCCAATTGCAAAAAGTTGCGTGTTTATATATTGCTTATTGTTTTGCTTGCTATTGTTGCCTTCTATTTGTGATTAATGAATAATGTCCTTTGAAGTCGATTGATAAGATCATCATAGATTTATGATTTATCAACTATATGACATTTTCCTTTCAATATTTAGTGAAAAAGGCACACATACATGGTATTATTCTAGTGTTTCTTAGTGGCTAATGAATAATAATTTAAAGAGTTGGATACCCTTTCGAGGAATCGATGTATTTGAATTTATGAAATCGTCATTTGCGAAGTTTCAATGTGCAAAATGGGATTTACGCCGAACTTTTATCTGTATTTAATAAGACATTAAAATATTGTTCGTTAGTCTATAGACATAACTCAACAAGTGTGGATACTTTAAATCGAGATTCAGCCTTCATATCTAGCTCATAATGTCGCAATTCATATTCCAAAGTACGAATATCTTGCTGAGTAAAATCTGCAGGATAGAATTTCTCAACAAGTGTACAAATGTCATGATTGTTAAATGATTCAAATGAATTTCTAGGATCCAAAGCTGCACTAAGTGTGAGAAGTTCAACTGATGTATCATTAAATCTTGTATTTAATTCTATCAGTACGTAATCTATTGCTTCATTGAAAACATCAAAGTGATAATGATGCTTCATTATAATTGGATCGCGAGAACGACAAGGACCAATTTTATACAAACTTTCTAGGTCGGGTATCTCAATATCATGTTTTGCACAATACTTTTTCACTTCCCCAAGAAATTCTTCCTAATCATCATCTCTTAATTTGTTAAGGAGTTTTGTTGTGGTAGAAACAAATCTCATAACAGTCAAGATGTCTTGCGATTTTCTTTGAAGAGTCTAACAAAGAACATCGGTTATTCTCATGATGGTATGCATTAAATGCAAACTGAACACAAAATCAAAACTTTTCATATATTTGTAAGTGCCAGGAAGTTTGCCCGAGATCTTCGATTTGGACAATGAACACTAAGATCTTCAAATACCTTGCAAGTTGCATTATACATATCTATCAAGCTCTTTATAGAGTCATAATGAGAGCTCCAACGAGTTGCTCCTAATCATTGTAAATTACCCACTTGATTTGCTCCACTTCCTAACTCACGCTCCCCAGTAGCTAACATATGCTCAATTTCATTCCTTTGAGCAGATTGTAACTCTGTAATGCGTTTAGGGAAAGAACTGATAATATTATCTAGATGAGAAAAGAACTCCCAAATAACACCAACTTCGTTAGCTGCATAAACCAATACCAACTGTAATCGATGAGCAAAACAGTAGACATAATAAGTATACGGACAATCTCTAAGAAATAATGCCTGAAGTCCATTCCAAGCGCCCTGCATATTACTAGCACCATCATATCCTTGGCCTCTCATTTTTGACACTTCAAGTTCATGTTGAGCAAGAACATTTACAATCTCATTTTTTAGACTTGATGATGTGGTGTCGCTGACGCTTTTGATATCAAAGTAGCGTTCCGTCAAAATACCCTGACCATTCACAAACCTCAAAATAATAGCCATTTGTTCTCTCTTAGATGCATCTTGTGCTTCATCAACAAGAATACAAAAGTATCCATCCCCAACTTCTTCACGAATCATCCTTCTTACTCTATTCGCCATTATGTGTAAGATTTCTTTTTGAATACTCGGAGCAATGTATTGGGCATTTTTTGGAGCATTTTTCAACACAACTTTATCAATTTATGTATTTGTTTCTGCCAAAATTTTTATCATCTCAATAAAATTCCCACGATTTAATGAAGATGAAGATTCATCATGACCTCTAAAGGAACAACTTTGAAATGCTAGCCAACGTGCACTTCGAATTGAAGTCTTTAAACGTAGACGACGTTTCTCAACTTCTTCATTCGATATTGTACGTATCACTTTATCAATATGTTGAGACGGTTTCATTAAATCTTTAGCTCTTCTCTCACACATATTATGTTCCGATTATCGTAAATGAGTAAGAAATACACATTTTGCTCCGTCATTAACCCTCTTCCACTTGTTATATCCAGAAGTTACCAATGCCGAACAATTGGACGGATTTCCATCATTCTGGAAAAGATAACAATAAAAGAAATACACTCTATCTGTTGTAGGTGAATATTCTAACCAAGGAAACTGGTTGAACCATTTTGCCTGAAAGCAACGAAACTGAGATTTTCCTCGTGTCTTACGATAATCAACAAGTCTTGGTTGATAAGGTCCAGCCTTTAGATATGCCACTCTAATCTCATCCCCCAGATTAGAAGGAAATTCTAGTATTTGCTTTCTTTTTCCTGGTTCTCGTTCAATGCTAATATTTGAGGATGAATGATGTTCAACTTCCGAAGGAAATGAAGGTAGATCTTCAGTTAGTCCCTCAGAAGTTGTACTTTCAGCAGGTCGTCCAGCCCTTTGGAAGAATGAAAACAAGTTCTTATTCTTCTTGAGAGGAGGTTGACCTTCCATTTTCAATTCTTACAATTGCAAAAAAAAGGTAAAAAAGAAAAAATCAATCATCAATGATATTATTCTAGCGACAATAAAAAAATAATTCACTAAGTTGATAAGGCAACAACAACAATTATTAAACCAACAAGACAACAACAAAAATCATTAAGCCGACAAGGCAACATGCCAACAAGGCAAAAACAAGTCATTAAACCGACAAGGCAACATTTCAACAATAATTAATTAAATAATTCAATAATTTGCCGACAAGGCCCCAAGTGGAGAGACGAGAGCATTTACTTACAAGTGACGAGGGAGTATATTAAGTTCTTGCAATTTGCTTTTCCTACATGTTCGTTGGACCGGGACTACGTCTAAGCCTTGATAATGATAAGTTTACTGCATTTTTGAAATCGAAAAATAATTCAATTAAGCATGTTGCCAATCGAAATCTAAGAAAACTTCAATTTTTAAAAAATTCATACTCAATAATCAATATAATATTAATGACAAATATATATAAAAAATGGTCCAAGTTATAAAATCTAAGTTACTACCGTACAATTATACATTTTTTTTTAATATTTTTTATTTACTTTACAATTATTGCAATTGTTTCATTTTTGTATTTTGTGAAAATCAATCAAAATAATTTAAACAATATAAAAATAATGACTTAAAAAGATAGACATGAGATGAGATAATATCTATAATCTACTATTCTATTTGTGCTTTAAACCATATGCCACAAACAGACAAAGTGACAAACAATTCCCATTATTTAATTAATTAACTTTTAACTTTATCAAAATCTTCCCATCCATGTGTCAACAATCCATATAAAATTATAAATTAAAAGGGTCACTCTTCTTCTTTTTAGTTTCTAACTTCCAGCAGCATTCGGGCCTCCTGTTTCGGTGTTTCCGATTTTCATTTTCATTTCCGTTTCTTGTTTTCAGATTTTAGATTTTCTAATCCTATTATTATCCTATACAACTATGGTCTATAAACTCTACATAATACAAACCATAAATCCATAATAGCCATTCAGAGAGAGGCTCACAGGAGAAATGGAGAACAGCAGTGGCGTGACTGGCGTCGACGGACTGACGATTTGGACTCCTACACGGCGAACTGACGGTTCTTCGCAGCACGCCGGCACCTACTAGAAGGTATTAGGCTATGAAATCTTTGATTAGGGTAATGAGTTCCTTAATTTTTTATAGAATTTTTGGATTGAAAATTTGAAAAAAAAGGTTGGAGAGGAATCATTTTGGACCAGTGGACCTGTTGTTGGAGAATGTTGGATTAGAATTAAATTTGCTTTGTGCTTGGTTTTAGTTTTGGGTTTAAATGGAAAAAAAATTTATGTTTTGTTTGGGCCAATAAATTGAAGTTGGGTCAGTTGCTCCTTTTGTTGCAATTGGGTTTACACCACACGGGCTGATTTTCAATTTTACATGGGATGAAAAAAAAAAAAAATTGACTGCATCTGGGCTTGGCCCGTGCTAGCCCGGGCCTGGATCCGCCTGTGCTTGCAGTTAGCATTAAATAATTGAGTTGTTGGGGAATTTACAAAGTACTTTAAATGAAAAAAATAAACCAAGTCGGCCACGGACAGCTTCGCGAGAATGATTGAGCCGACCTGCTACCAGAATGTCGTATAAAATATAGATAAAGTGTTTATTCACGTAGTCATTAGACAACAAACCAGATTTTCATGCTTTCAACTTTGGCTCGCTAATAGAATTTGGTGCTACCACTCGCCACCTATGAACCCTATCCCTAACTTAGTCAAATTCAAATGTTGATCTCAACTTAATATTTGATAGTGAAGAAGAGAGACGTGTGATGAAAGAAATAAATGTGTATATTCCTCGAATTATTTGATAACAATTGAGTAACATTTTTTGTAATAAAGATTGACTTCTAACACAGACATGAGCTTATTTAAAACAAATCATTGACGTTAGTAAAATAAAATAAACTCTCACTATACAAGAAACAATCAAACTTAATCACAACATATTGGACATCGTATAAGTCCATTTTCATTACAATCGTGGCACCGATGAAAGCCATGTTCGTTCTTACTCTCGCCGTGTTCTTCATAGTTGTAATCATCCTCATGATAGATTTTACAACTCCCTGAACATGTTTCACATGGCACAAATCGAACATCTCCACATGCTTCACAAACTCCACCACTGTATCCTCCACCTTCACCACCATCGCCCACGAGTTGACAACTTTTGACCACTTTCTCAAGCTTTCCATCCTCATTCAGCCGGCGTATTTCCTCAGCCCCGCCAATGTGTTTTCTCCCCAAGAAAACTCGCGGCAGGCCACCAGCATTGAATCCTTCTCCCAATAAGTCCTTCAACTCTTCCTTGAACCCAGAATGCATTGATACATCCCTCTCATCAACCTTAACACCTAACCCTTTAAGAATCACTCTAACATGACAACAATCCTCGTACGTCTTCCTCACCCCTCTTAGGCTTGTGAAATACACTATCAACTTGTCTGTACCACGTGGCGCAATCTTATTCACCAAGGCCTCATCCTTGAGATAAACTGGACTGGCCAGAGGGAGATCCTCTTCGAGTGCGCTTCTGAAAGTGGCAATCACTTCAGGATCAAATTCAGAGACAATAGATGCATCATTCGAACACGAATCATTATCAGCCATTTCGAGCCACAAAGGCTTAGGCGACGCTTCGCCATTTTCTTTCGCTCTAGGCGTTGGTTGCTCGTCTAGAGAAGATAAACTTGGATTCTGAGATGCATGAAAGGAAAAGCCACGAAGATGACGTGAAGGTCTAAGAGGACTAATGTCATCAAGACCCTCCATCAACTCCCAAACATTGATCAATTCTGGCTCGCCGGGAGGCGTCCAAATGGGCGTTATGGGAACAATCTTTGGGATTTTCTCGTTGGTCATTTTAGACCAAGTCTTGGCCTCGATCATTCCCATTGCGAAGTCCTCTTTCACCACCTTTGCTTTATCGATTTCCTTATTTTCAACCGGAGTTTCTACGATGGAACAATGATTCTGAATCAACAGATCCTTGTAATCAATACTAGGACTTTGAGTCAATGGATCATCTAGCTTCAAAGAACCTAAAGTGGAGGAAGTAAGAGCCACCAAGTGGTAGCTATCCACTGTTTCTTGAGGCAGGTGGTGTACGTGCATTGAGTAGCTCCGCCTGACCGGAGAATAAGGTCCCTGACAATTCTGGCACACTTTTTCCTTCGAAGATGCACAGCCCATTTTCACAAAAAGCAGAACCCAACCCAAAAATCAAATTTGATTGAAAGCGAAAGGCTTCTATAGAAAATTGGATTGTTAAAAGAACTAAAATCTTGGGGAATGGATTAGAGAATCCCCATATGAATGAGCTGGGTCTTTAGAGGACTGGGTAGATATTCCAAGGTTTTAAAATGAATATCGAGAAATAAAATATTAAGGCAACTGGGATTTTTGAGACTCGTTTACAAAGATTTAGGAACAAAATACTAATAATGATGTTTCTATTTTCTGAAAAACAAGGTACGGAGTGATCTATTCATAGGAATACTCAAAACTGACGCTTATGAAATCTTCCTGACAAACAAGAACACCAAATAGAGCGCTTGTTGCAACACGACAAGAAATCTAAAAGAAACGACAATAATTGAACAAAAACAGAAGACCCGGAATAGATCTGAGTTGAAAATTTCAGAGTCAAAACAAGAAGAAAGAACCTTTGACAGTTTCTCACTTTCTCCCTCGGCTTTCCTCAAAATTTTTCTCTCTCTAAAAGGCGGAAAATGGAAGTCACAATGACCAAAACGAGAGAGAGAGAGAGAGAGAGAGGGCCAGAAAGACAGTGGAAGGAAGGTTCATACAATGCGAGAATTATTGCTTGAATGGATCACACCCCGCAAGATCTATGCCAGAGTTCCCACAAATAACGATTCGGCCTGCTTAATTCTCTTTGCAATAAATAGCCTAAAAATGGGAGGCCAAAAAAATAAAGTCGGACCGAGACTACGTAATTTCAATGATAAAATTATAATGCAAACTGAACTGTCAAGATGAATAAGATAGATAGAAAAATATTGTGACATTTGAGAATTAATTAAAGGAAGTGAGAGTGATTGAATCATGTTCTGCGTAGAC
Source organism: Olea europaea var. sylvestris (assembly GCF_002742605.1). Lineage (NCBI taxonomy): Eukaryota > Viridiplantae > Streptophyta > Magnoliopsida > Lamiales > Oleaceae > Olea > Olea europaea. Next base: position 3,094,816 of record NC_036246.1, read on the forward strand.
TTAAAAGGCTTTCACTTGTAAAAGTAAGTGTCTTATAAAATTAGACTTTCAAGTAGCTTTAACTTATTGTTGCTAAGTATCTAGTTAAATATTCCGATAAATTTAACTTCAATTCTTCTGTCCTCATGACTCAAATTACACAAATCCCTTGCCTATATTCTATCCAATAATGACATTATGAAGACTTTAGTTGATTGGCCTGTTTCCAAAGCTAAACTTGGTCACGGATATGATTACATTGACAACTTGTTTTGAAATTTACAAAGAGTGGCGCTTTTGGTTGTGTTACACTTGCTTTCTTTCACTTCTTTAACTGTATATTTAGCTTCAAACTTATCAAAATCAAATAAAATGTTGAGTAGAAACCTTTCAATATATTTGATTGTTTTGTGTATAAGAAAATCTTCGAATGTAATATTTATCGGAGATTTTGTATTGCTTTGATCTTTTTTCCTTTCGAAAACATACATGAATGAAGTTATTAGCTATTGATAATTGATACCATTTACCCTCTTGAGGAGAGGTTTTGTTTCAAATTCCTATCAGAATAGAAGGGGTTCATCACAGATATTGTGGTCGTATGCATAGCTCCACTAGACCAAAACAAGATAAAAATGGCTTCTTACTCACCACATCCTCTGTCTGGCCCAAGACATTCTTCCATTGTATTATTTATGTGAGAGAACACATTTTCCTCAATATATAAAGTGAGAAGGCAAGAAAAGTGACACAATACTAGAGAAATTTGAACGGGGTTAGTTCATTCTCGCTCATATATCCGTCAAAAAGATAATATTAAACTTTTAATAGGTAAAATTGATTATTTTTATAACATATAGTGTGTCTATTTTTCACCATATAAGAAGTCTAAACAATTTAAAAGTAGTGTACAAATATATAATCATGTTACAAAATCGTATTTTCTCATCAAGAAGTCGTTCAAGTTTACTAAACAAGATTGTATTTTCCATTTCATAACATAGGGATTCTCGAAGTAATCATTTTAATGGTATACATTAGACAGTTTGGTTTTTTTACAGCGTTGACGGCAGGTGCATCAAAATGCTAGGGATTGGTGGGGAGTACTGCTTCCTTTAATTTTATATTTTCATGGTTTGCAAGCAAGCAAAAATATTTATGACCATCCATGTGCTGCCTAGCTAGTGGACACAAAATGTACAACTAGTATGATTGATATCAACTTAGTATTGTGACATACTCGTAACATCACTTCTGTAAACTATGATAGGTACGAGAAATAAGTATGTTACGATTTCATGGTCGAGTAGGGGGAGGACCATTTTTTTTTTTTTTATTGCACTGTGCTTATACATAGAATAAATAAATTCCATATTATTAATGGGCTTGGGCAGATAAATGGGGAAATTTTCTAGTCCATTGGGCACTAAGGTGCCTTGTGTATGAGAGGGAAGTGGTCAAGTGAGCCCATTTAATGAACTTGATCAACAAAGCCTAGGAAATTGGCATAAATAACACTAGATGGAGCTAAAAACTACAATTAGCACTATATTTATATACTTTTACCCTTAGCCTACGTTTGGGTAAATTAATTGATAATTATATTTCTAAGAGCTTTTCTAGCTAGATTAACTACTTTCAGAAATTTATTCAAATAAATTTAAAGGCAACTTCTAGTTAGTCTCTAAGCAGGTTTTGACGTCTAATAACTTTTTTTCCCATCATAATTCATGCCTCTCTAATCAAAATTGATGTTAGACTTTTCTTCCTTCAAAATTTTTTTACCTTATCGGAATCAATCGTCGAGAGGTCGTATGTAATTTCTCACCTTCTTCTTCTTAAAGCTGAAGTTGATAAAATCTTATATTTAATTCACAATATCACAAGAAAGATTGAATGGATTGATGAATGGTGTCTATTGATAAAATTCTGTCAGAGCAAATTGATTGTAATAGGTTAATTGTTGATTATTCATTTAAATATGATTTTGTTGTTGTTAATAGTATTGCCTCTAACTTTTATAGAAATTTACTAAAAAAATTTATTTTTACCAAAATCAAATAGGGCTTAGTCGTGTTCATTAAGTTCAGCTACGTAATAATTGCAAGAATTTATTCTTTTGATACTTAATGTATACTTATGTATTTTAATATTTGGCTATGTCAGTATAAGGTCAAAATGCTATATATTGTTGTGAAAAGAGGGAAAGAGAAAAGCGATAATATGAGTGTATTATTAAAAACTAATGCCCTATATTAATAGGGTCCAAAATAAAAGTTGCAAATGGAATGAAATAGATCTTCTAAATTATATTAGGCTTATTTATGTATCATGATAATACTAAATAATCATCTAATTATTTTATAATACTCCCCCTTTGATGATTATTTCGATAATAACTATCTCATTGGAACATCGTTTGGCAAAAAAATTTGATGAAACAAAAATACCAACAAATCGAATAGAGTACAAATAATTTGGAAATGTTGTCGCATTAAAACCTTGTCAAGAAAATTTAGTTAGACAAAATCTGATCGAAGGAAAAAGAGTACAATTACTCCCTTAATTTCAATAATAAAAAATTCTTGTATCAAACTATTCATGTCTCATGCATCAATGTCCTCAATATTATAATTTCTGGTGAAGTATGTCTCATATTGTCTTGTATAGTCTTCATATAACACTGTTTTTACAAGAGATAATTTATCAATCTTTGATAACTGTAGTAATATGATGATTCAAAAATAGCTCATGTCGATCTCTTTGAAAGTCTCACACATATAAAGTGTTATTTTGAGGATAAATGTCTTGCATATTATAAACATTGATTACACGAAGAATATGTCTCATTAAAACCTTATTAGGAAAAAATTTGCGGGAAAAATTCTAATAAAGTAAAAGAGCACATTATTCTTTCGAATACGCTACAAAATTTATCTCATTAAAAATCTTGTCAGAAAAACCCAATGAATCAAAACCTTGGTCAAAGGAAAAAAATGTAAAACGTATTTACTCCCCCTCATAATAATATCACTTAAATTATACTTCAAACATATTAAATCCTTTAATAATAGTATTAAATTTCTATGAAAGATAAGTTGACAATAATCACATTTATTATATACATATCAAATTTCAAGCATTATCACTCTAAAAGGATAACCTGTGATTACATCCATCATATGATAATTTATCTATTTATACAAATTTTCACGACATTTATTATGTAAAGAGTCGTACATTTCATATTATGACTTTATTTTTTCCATTTCCATTTTGCATAAGTATACGTGTTTAGGTGTTCTGTAGATTCAGAAATTTCATGTTTCTCTAGTAAATTCTATTACCAGGGATTACGTTATTTTATTTAGCCGATCATTACTTCGATCGATGAAGAATTTATTTCGATATCCTCGCTATTCATAATATGATACAATACATCATATGCAAAAAGTGTTGTTGACAATTTTTTTCTTTTGGATTCTATTTCTTTCTCCATAATGACATAATTAATTGAAATATCTCAAGTTTCATTATTTCTAATACCCGGACCTCTTCTAAGGTTTTATAACTTGTTATGTCTAAATACTCATCAATAGTATGTCTCCTTGATGGGATCATCTTCATGAATTGCTCCATTTTCATTTGAAGGTTTTTTTATATTAGAATTGAATACTATCACGCTTCAAGCATGCCATAAATATATCAAATACAATGCTATTAAATTGTCCTCCTAGGACATTAATTCGTATTGTAGCATTTAAAATTGGTGTGTGAGATATTGTTGATCTATTTGGTCAATATACACATTTAAATAAATTATCTTTCTAACTTTTGGTTTTAGTGATCTTTTGCGAGGATTTAGATAATTATGTATTTGTTGTTGAGAGAATTGTCAAATCAAATTGACAATCATTTTTTCAGCGTTATAAATATCACTCATTTGGAATAATGGTTCAAACTACCCATTTATTCCCAACATTCTTTATTTTCCATTTCAATGCCTTTTGGTGGATCAATTTTTACATATACTGCACTATAAAAATAATTGAGGAAAAAATTAGGCTCTGACCATAAGTCAATTATAATAGGAAAAATTATGATTTTGACATGATACATAATAAAATTTTCCAAACAAAAATGAGAAGTACTTTGTCTTCAATTAAATTAATTGGAAGCGTTTAACAAACAATAGAATTAAACCATTTATCGACATCCCAACTAACACTTATTAAAATGTTGAGATTTATTTCCATAAGCATTGACAAGATGCATCTTGATTATATAATTTAAAAATTATGCTCATAATTTAAAATTTAAACAGTAATTTCGTAAACTTTATGTTGCAAGCATCACGTAATCCTCTAGTATATGTATTAAATTTATTAGATACAAATAATATTTAGATAGACAGTCAACGTGGAGGATGATGAGATTGTTTTCTCACAGATGATGGCTTTGATTTCTTCCCACCAATTTATTAATGGATATCGGTGCATATCCATGATGACTAGCGATTGGTGTATGCTAATATACTGTTGATCTTTGACTTTGTAACATGTGATTGAAAAAGGTCAAGGCACAACATAATAGGGCAATATTTATGACATAGACCTTCCATTGATTTAAGTTGTTGCCTCTGGTTGTTGAAGACAATCTACAATAGATAACGTTTTCTTTCGTTGCCTCTCTAGTGCAGTCAGGAAACTATAGAACCACCATTACAATAACCAAACATCAAATAAGGTTGAGAGTTTTAATTAATGAATAAGTAAAATAAAACAAAACTAAAATAAAATAGAACACTAGCAAGTTGAACTCTATCAAGCTTCCTCCCATGTGTCTGTCGGGGGAGGGTTTGGTTCTGGCTCTGCATTAGTCACCCTAGGTTGACACGGTTCTGTTAAGTCACTCACTAAATTGTTTAATAACTTACTGTGTTTGGGAGATGAAGCTTACTTTTATTCATAAACGGTGGCTTTATATAAGCCTTTTACAAAGAAAATATAAAACAAACTCCACGTTGAACACTCCTAAAAACGTGGCAAGAGGTCTAGACCAATTCAAATACTAATCAACACTAACAACTCACCCCAACAATTAGGGGATTATTAACATAAGTCAAATATAAAGCAGTAAATACAATTAAACCTTAATACTTCAACATATCCTCCCTTAAACTAAATTGTAAAAATGCAATTAGTTTTCTCTAACGTCGAACACATACCAAGCTTATCATGTAGCCTTAAGAACACATCCAATTTGAGAGGCTTTTTCATAATATTAGAAACCTGTTCTTGTGTGCTATAGTGCACCAGTTCAACAGTTTCCTCCTTTTTCAAGTCACGAAAAAAATGAAATCTCACATCTATATATTTGATCCTCCCATGCATGACTGGATTTTTTGAAATTTTTATGCCCGAACTATTATCACAATAAATTGTTGTACACTTACTTTGAGTATGTCCCAACTTCTCAACAACTCTCCTCAACCGAACTCCTTGGCATGCACAATATGTTGCTGCAATGAATTCAGCCTCAGTAGTGGACAGGGTCACAGCAGGTTGCTTCTTCGAAGACCATGAAACTGCTCCAGTTCCAAGCATGAAAGTATATCCATAAGTGCTTTTCCTATCATCAATGTCTCCTGCATAATCACTATCAGCAAACCCCACTAGTTTTTCTTCTCCACCTCTTTTATAAGCTATCCCCAGTTCAGCCGTTCCTTTCAAATATCTTAGGACTCTTTTGGTAGCTTGCAAGTGTATTCTCTCCATATATCTACTAATCAAACAAATAGAATACATCAAGTCCAGCCTTGTAGCAGTTAACCTACATGAGGCTGCCTATCATTTGCTTGCACATTGTTGTATCTACAACAGCTTCTCCTCCATTTTTTGACAATCTGAACCCTGGAACGATTGGATTCTTCACCGAGTTGCTATTTAGCATTCCAAGCCTCTCCAACACTTCACGTGCATACTTCTTTTGATTGATATATATTCCATGCTGATTCTGTATGACTTCTACACCAAGGAAATACTTCATTTTGCCAAGATCAGACATGGCAAACTTCTTCTTCATTGACTCCTTAAATCTCACAAACATATCCTTATTGTTTCCAATAAAAATCAAATCATCTGCATAAAGGCTCACAATGAGAATCCTACCTCCATCTTCAGTTTTCACAAACAATGTGTGCTCACAGTAGCATTTCTCAAAGCCCTCTTTAATGAAGTACCCTTCAATCCTGCTATAACAAGCTCGGGAGCTTCCTTGAGTCCGTACAATGCTCTTCTAAGTTTGTAAACCTTATGTTCTTCCCCCTTTCTTTCGAACCCTTGTGGTTGATCGACAAACACAACCTCGTTTAATTCTCATTGCAAGAACGCGCTCTTCACGTCCAATTGATACACACACCAACCCTTTTGTGTCGCAAGGGTGAGAATTACTCTGATAGTATCCCATCTGGCCACTGGAGCAAACACCGCATTGTAATCAATACCATGCTGTTGTGATTAACCCTTTACCACAAGGCGAGCCTTAAACTTGTCCACCTCACCCTTCTCGTTAAGCTTGGTTTTATACACCCATTTTACCCCTATTTTCTTTGCTCCTTCTGGTAATGTTGTTAACTCCAGGTCTCATTCTCTTCGATAGCTTTGATCTCCAGTTTCATGGCTTCTCTCCACTTTGAACTCTTGACAGCTTCTTCAAAAGATGCGGGGCCTTCAGAAATAGTGAACATCACCAAATTTTCAATCTCATCTTCCTTTGATAAACCTTCACCTGGCACATAATCTTGCATCCAAGAAGGCTCTCTTCTGTCCCTCCCTTGAACTGGACTCAAAGAACCTTCTTCATTTGATTCACCAAATAGAAAATTGATACCCCATCCTTCTTCGACTTCCTCATTTTTAGCATTCGCACCTACTTCAATTTGATCTTCTTGATTTTTATTTTCTTCCTCATCACTCTACTTTAATACATGAGCTTTCAACTCATCAGTGTTTCTTCCCCAATCCCATTTCTCGTCTTCAGTGAATACCACATCCCTACTAATTACTACTTTCTTTGAAACTGGATTGTATAGCCTATAGGCTTTCGACTCCTTACTTACACCCAACAAGACACATTTCTCACTCTTATCACCCAACTCTGATCTTTGATTGTTTGAAATATGTACATGAGCAACACATCCAAATACTCTAAAATAATGCACAGTAGGTTTGTTTCCACTCCAGGCCTCTTTAGGTGTTACTTCCTTCACAGCTAAGGTTGGACTCCGATATGTATTGCCCAATTAACAGCTTCAGGCCAAAACTCCTTAGGAATCTGTTTCTCTGATAGCATGCTGCGTACCATATTTACGATGGTGTGGTTTTTTCTCTCTGCCACCCCGTTTTGTTGGGATGTGTAAGCAATAGTAAGTTGTCTAGCTATTCCATTTGCACAGCAAAATTGATTAAACTCCAACGAGGTGAATTCTCCACCTCTATCAGTACGTAGACAACAAATAAGATTACCAGTTTCCCTTTCAACAAGTGCTTTGAACTTCTTAAACACATTAAATGCCTCAGACTTTTCTGACAAGAAATAAACCCAGGTCTTCCTACTATAGTCATCAGTAAAGTTGATTTAATACCTTTTGTGACTATGTGATTCAGGCTTGATGGGTTCGCAGATATCGGCATGAACCAATTGAAGACGTTGTGAGGCTCTCCACATGCCCATCTTGGGAATTACTTCTCGGCATTGCTTCCCCACCATGCAATCAGAACACACCTTTAATGGAGCTTTGAGAACTGATAGTCCTCTCACCATTTTTTTGTTAATAAGAGTTATCAGTCCCTTGAAACTGAGATGTCCAAATCTACAGTGCCACAAATGCGAGTTGTCTTCAATCACAATTTGAAAGCATGTTGTGGCTTGAGGTATCATTGAAGCCAACACAACAAACATCCTATTTGCTGACATTCTGGACTGCATAATTAATCCCCTCCTTAGATGATAAAGATTGCACATCCCATTTTGAATTAGAATGGCAAAACCTTTTTCTTGCAGTGGGCCAATGCTCAAAAGACTATTCTTTAACTCAGACGCAAAATAAACTTCGATGATTACGTAAGTCATGCCACCCACTTGAAGTCTGATACTTCCTTTCTCCATCACCATTATCTTTGAATTGTCTCCAAGCCTCACAAACTGCCTAAACCTTTCATCAAGATCTGAGAAAAATTTCTTGGTACCACACATGTGGTTGCTGCACCCAGATATCGAAAAACCACACATTTTTCTTTGTTGAGTTGTTCATCTTGACATAAGACATTAAAAGCATCTCCTCGTCTTCATTCAACTTAGCATAGTTTGCATCGTTCCTCAAACTAGGATCTCGAACTCCCTTCTCAAAGCCTGTAGCTGAGCACGTTTCACCTTCGTAGAGCCTTGATACTTTGGTCTCATCGAATCCCAGATGGCCTTCACAGTCTCCTTATTGAGAATGGTCTCAATCATATTTCTATCTATGACTTGGAATAGATAGTTCTTGACCTTTAAATCTTTCAGTTTCAGATCAGGAATGGTCTTACGCTGCACCTCTGTTACTGTTTCTATTGCTACAGGTATCTCATTTTCAATCAAGTACCAATATTCCTTTGATCTGAGGAAATTCTCCATGAGCATAGCCCAATGATCGTAATGACCATCGAACCGTGGAATCCCCAGCTGAACAAAGCTACTATTCTCCATTGCCATGATTTGCTGACTTCTCTCTTAAGGAATTGCAGTTTCTCAGAACTCTTAATCAGGCCTGTGATGGTGGCTCTGATACCACTTGTTAAGTCACTCACTAAATTGTTGAATAACTCACTGTGTTTGGAAGATGAAGCTTACTTTTATTCAATAAACGGTGGCTTTATATAAGCCTTTTACAAAGAAAATGGAAAACAAACTCCACGTTGAACACTCCTAAAAATGTGGCAAGAGGTCTAGACCAATTCAAATACTAATCAGCACTAACAACTCACCCCAACAATTAGGGGATTATTAACAGAAGTCAAATATAAAGCAGTAAATACAATTAAACTTTAATGCTTCAACAGGTTTACCCTTGAATCATCCGTGGCATCAACATCTAGATTATCAAGAACTTCTTTGTAATATAAGATTTCTTCAGTTTCATTCTTTTAATCCAATAATTCTTCTACATCCACACATCCCAACCACTTTCCACCTGCCTGTCTCTGTGCAGGGATCCTTATCCTCATCAGATAGCCAATCTGACGCACGCTTCCATGCCTAGATTCATCTCTAGGCAGGGACTTACCGTCGTTGCCATGGCGACACGTAGCATCATTAAGGCTGTAAAATGTAAATAAGAGCATCTTTATGTGCTTATGAACTAGATTCCAGAAGCATTTAGACCACAAAGGTGCGGTGTCTTGCTTCGATGTGTGTATTTTGAACTAAAATCGTCTATGTACAGTGTCTCTAGTCGAAAAAATTAAAATAAACAATATTGATGGTCGTTGATGGTGCTCTCAGGCGGGGTAGTGGACGAAGTTGAAGTAGTTGGCGATAGAAGGTTTGAGGGTGAGTTGTCGGTTGGAGTAAGAGATGAATTTTTTTATTTTATTTTATTTTTTTCTTTTCTTTACCAGAGTTAAAATCGTGTTGATAATGTTTTGTCAAAAGAGGAAAAAAGAGAAGAGATAATATGAGTCGATAGATTTGTGTGTATTATTAAGAACTAATGTCCTATATTTATAGAGTCCAAAATAAAAGTTGCAAGTGGAATGGAATGAAATAAATATTCTAAAGTAGATAGGATTTATCCATGTAATATGATAAAACAAAATAATTATCAATAATAATCTCATTACTTTATAACATATATAACAATTATAGAAGCA
>NC_036246.1:3107081-3107698 GCF_002742605.1 Olea europaea var. sylvestris
CTAACAATTTCTGAATGTTTTCTGACTATAAAGGCTGCTGATCTATGAGGACTTTCTGATTTTCTAATTACTCCTAATTTCAAGAGTTCTTTTATATGTGCTTTAAAATCTTCTATATCTAAATTTGTTGCTTCTATGTTCTTAGTTTTAATTATGTATTCTGGATTCTTTATTTTTAATTCACATAAGATTTTATCTTTTTCCCAATATTTTAGAACATTTTCACCTATAATTTCCATCTTTTCTAATCTAGAAATTAAATTTTCTATTTCTTGTTCTGTTATTAGTATATCATAAAAAGAATAAATAATTATGATAAAAAAAAGTACACTAATAAAAAAACAAGAAATAGAAAATTTAATTTCTAGATTAGAAAAGATGGAAATTATAGGTGAAACTGTTCTAAAATATTGGGAAAAAGATAAAATCTTATGTGAATTAAAAATAAAGAATCCAGAATACATAATTAAAACTAAGAACATAGAAGCAACAAATTTAGATATAGAAGATTTTAAAGCACATATAAAAGAACTCTTGAAATTAGGAGTAATTAGAAAATCAGAAAGTCCTCATAGATCAGCAGCCTTTATAGTCAGAAAACATTCAGAAATTGTTAG
>NC_036246.1:3108329-3175266 GCF_002742605.1 Olea europaea var. sylvestris
GAAACAGATGGAAGTATGACAGGATGGGGAGCTATTTTAATATGCAAACCCAATAAATATACTGATAAAAGTACAGAGAGAATTTGTAGGTATAATAGTGGAAATTATAAGGAGAAAGGAAATTTAAGTAGCATAGATGCAGAATTATTAGCTATAAATTATGCATTAGATAGTTTTGAATTATTTATTATATCCAAGAAAGAAATAACAATAAGAACAGATTGTGTAGCCATAGTTTCTTTTGTCAATAAAATGAAAATAGATTCAAAAAGAAGTAGCAGAAGAAGATGGTTAAATTTTATAGATAGAATCACAAATACAGGGATTAATATAGAATTTGAGCATATTAAAGGTAGTGATAATAAGGCAGCAGATATATTAAGTAGAATAATAATAGATAGAAATTATTAAATTTGTTTAACATAATTTCTTTATACAGATGACAAGGCCAAGGCCTATAAGACCAGGAATTCCACCAGAGAATTCATTTGCATCAAGACTATTACCACAGACTCTATTTAATCAGAACAGACCAATGTTTCAAGACAGACTAAGGTTTGGAAACCAAGAACTCATAGTCTTTCCCAATAGTAATATTTCTTTTAAAATTTTACCGCATATTTCTTTATCTAGAGAAGAAAAATGTATTTTAGACAATTTATGGATTTCTTATAATAAGAATCCAAAAGACCAAAAATATTTTCTTGCATGCATAAATGCATTATCAGAACATTTTAGTCAGAACAAGCAAATGTTTAAATTTTATGTTGTCATTAAAGGAAGAAATCCAGGAATTTTTCATTCTTGGTTAGAAGTTATAGATTGCATTAAGAATTTTTCAGAACCTATTTACAAAGGTTTTACAAATTTTCAAGAAGCATTAGATGTTGCAAGACAATAGATAGGAATAAATTTTTATTTATCTCCTTCTTTGAAGAATTACTCAGACCCTACATTAGATTTTTCTCCAAGCAAAGACCAGAATATTTTCTGCCAACATTGTGAGTGTATGCAGAGAAATTTCAAAGTTATCAATGAAGCCAATCAGAACCTTTCATTAGAAAGAACTCAACTTCAAAAGAAAGTGGCCCAATTAGAAAAAGAGATCTTGGATTTAAAAGTCCATTATCCAACAGGTACTATGGAGCCCAAGAAGTCCATAGCTAGTCCAGCCCAAACGGTAGATGGTAAAGACTCATCAAATCCGTTAAAGGTTGTGGACTTACCAAAAGCCCAACAGACTCAAGGGACTGTTGATTCTCCTACTAAATTAGATAATCAGACTCAGCAGACTGATAAATCTGCTACAGAAAAAGGTAAAGAGATTTGGGATCTCTTAGGACAGCCCAGTGGAAAATTTGATTATTTAGTCAAATATAGTCAACCAGAACATTTTTCCTCAGAACATTTTTCAAACAATCCAGAATTTTCACAAGCCCAAGAAATTCAATCCAGTAAGGGAAAAGAAAAAATGCAAGATAGTCAAGAATGTTTATTTTTTCAAGAATCACAAGATCCTAATCCAGATACCGCTTCTTTAGAAAAGATCTTTGAGAAAATTGAAGAACTCCAAAAACAATCTAAAAAAGATGAAGGGACTTCTTCTAGAAAAAAGAAAAAGATTAAGAAGAAGAAAAATGATGAAGGACTAAAAGAACAAATAAGAGAAGCAGTTAACCAAGCATTTGAGACAATATTAAAAAAGAGCCATGAAGAAGAAAAAGAAATTGCAGAATGTCCAGATCAGAAAGAAAAAGATGAAGCAAGTAACTCAAGACTTTCAGATGAAGACGAAGATCCACAGGAAGAATGATACAATAATTCAGACAGTGGAATGTCATTTTCATCAGTGGCATGTCATAATCTCAGTACATAATCAGATCTTCAATAATACAGAACAAGACAAAAGTGATAGAAGAAAAGAAGAAAAAGCTGAAGATTCTTATCACATTACTATAGACCTTTTGATTTTTGAAGAAAGATGTCAGAAACTTTTAGACTTTTACGTAAATTGGTGGAAATTTCAAGATTCCTAAATTGTAGACTTTTAGAATTTTGTAAAAGTAGGAAATTTTCTTTCCACTTGTTAGACTTATCTTGAATTAGCCAGAAGTTTCTCGGTGAAACGTGTGTTTTTTCAAGGATATTTTAGACTTTTTGCTCCCAAGAATTTTTCTATTTAAGGAACAAGTTTCATTTGGTTTAGGCAGAAGTTTACAACCTGTGTACTCTCTGCTATCCAAAAACCTTTTGAAACTTTTCTCAGAAAAATTCTCAATCCAAAAAATCATTGTATAGCTGAATCATCCTTGTGAATACTTAAGGTATTTTTGTATTTCTTTAAGTTTATTTTAGAACTTTAGGGACTTCCCGAAAGGAAAATCCTTAGTTGTAAATCTTTTTAAAAGATGAATTTATAAATCCCTGATTTATGTTTTATTAGTTTATGTTCATATTTTTTGTATTTATGTTTTAAGTAAATATCTGTTATGTTTCTCATTTCATCCTATGCATATAATAAAAGCATAACTTGATTTCTAGAAGCCATACTGTTTTTAGGTTAATCCTGAGTGACCCAGATGAATGAAAACTTTTGGCCGGAGTGAGCCTTTTTGATGTTTTCTATAGATGCTGGGGAAAGGGAGAAATTAATCTAAGAGTTTTATAAGGGAGTGCCACGGGTAACCTTATAAAAAGAAATCAGGTTCAAGTTTATATGTCATAGGTGGTGAAAATTTAAATGAAAAAAAAAAGAAAAAAAAGAAAAAAAAAAGGGATTTATACATGATTCTTAAGAAAGATTTATAGAAAATTAAGGAGAGTACTGAGTAGGATTAAAGCTATTAAAAGTAAAACAGCCATCTTAAAACAGTCATCTTAAAACAACATACCTCCCCCCATTCTTCAAAATCATTCTGTCTTTGTACCTGATTGTAATCTAAAAATCTTAAACTAGTTCTTCCATGAATATCTTTATAAGTTAATGCTTCTTGTGGTGCCATAATTGTTTCTTGATTTTTTAAAAATTTATCCATATCCCATTCTAATCCTGCTAATTGTTCTGATGTATATATATATATATAGAGCCCTTGTTTGAGCCTATTCTTTGAAAAAAAAATACATTTTAAGCAATATTTTAATATCATTTCAACAACATATTATTCAATAAAATAATATTACATACAAATTCAAAACTTTTCCTTATTTTTAACAACATATTTCCTATCAATACATTATTCAAAAATGCATTCTTATAAAAAGAATAGGGGTCACACACACAAATATATATGTAAATAACTATAATTCATAAAATAAAATGCACGAAGTAAATGATAATAGATATTATTGACCTCGTTTTCTGTTAGGGTGATGCGTACAACAAATATTGGGCTCTCTCGCGTACATGTAAGCAAATTCCAAGACGTATGGACATATCATCTCACACAATTCTTACACACACATTATGTGCATTAGTCCAATATATGGAGTGCTGGTAATGTTCTGGAGTGCTTACCTTCAGGTCACATTCTTAAAGGGATCAATTACGAAGAATGAAAATGTCACCATGGTTGATACATAGGTCACAGATCATTTATCACAACTCTCATATGTAGCCTTTATATTATATTACTCACACTACGTGCATTCATCACATACATGGTTTATGCTGATTAGAGCACTAACCTTGTGACTGACAAAATTGAAGCACGTACCTATATTCTATTTCAAGCGATGATTAGTAATTCCATGACTTGCATTGGATTTCTTCTGCTGCAAATATGACTGTATTAATCAGTTGATCATCATAATATGAAATTCCATGATTACCTTTATTATTTTCTTCGACGATTGTAATTGAATTATCGAACGATTCGGAATTTGCGACGCAACTCTTCAATGCAAGGTGAAATCGTTCAATTTTTCATCGAAATCAATTGACAATTGTACCTGCTTTGCTATCGTCGATGGCTGAATTAGGTTTTCACTTTGAGAATTTCGAATGCCAGCTTAATTTTTTTAATTTTGGGATGTCGATTTTATACTGGAATGAGTCCTACTATAGAAAGAAACTATGATATATATAGACAACAATTATCGGGCCCACTCACGTACATGTATGAAAATTCCAAGACGTATGGATAGACTGTTAGTCGACAATACTCTGAATTTAAATGTGGGAGAAGCTTTATAACACAAGACAAGTATGCTTGAGTTTTAGTAATATATTTTGGGAACGATTGTGTAATAATAACCGATCGTGAACAACTCTAAGAAAGCAAAGTAATCTAAACTCTAGCAAAGCAAATGTATAGTCAGCAAGAGAGAACACAAAGAGTAGCTTTAAGTGTATCGAGCTACATTAGCCCTCAAATGATACAAAGAGATGGTACTTATAGTATTACATATGAAATGGTATCCACTGGATGAAGATACACCTAGCTTTATCTCTTTAATCGAATCATCCAATCTTAGGTGTTAATTTGAATTCGATAGCCTGTGGCACATTTAATGCTTCTATAGAGAGCAACCACCTTACAACCTAGATCGACAAGATTTGACATTCCACTTATTACAAATGTTCCATCAATCATTTCAAAAGGATCTCATACATAAATTCAAGATCTTCGTACGTGGGTCGTCATTTAATATGGTTGAGGGTATAACACACATGAAAACGTTTTTAGTGAAGTTTTCTGTTATTAATCCTTTTTTAAAAAAAATACAAGTTAGTATTTAACTTAAAAAGTTAAAATAAAGATAAATATTTACTTAAAATTTTAAATCAGTATTTTATTACTTATAAGTAAATTCAATAATTATAAGTTAATTTTGTGCTTTTAAATAATTTTTACGCATCAGTGGATTTTTTAGTTATAAGTAACTTTTTATATTTTATAAATTAATTTTTGTCTTATTAGTAGTATTTTTACTTTATAAACAATTTTCTACACAAAAGTGATTTTTCAATTATAATGTAACTTTTTGCTTATAAATAACGTTCTTAGTTAATATATCTTTATTTATAAGTTAGTTTTGTACAAAATATGTTGGTTGAAAATAATTATTTTATAAATGGTAAAATGAAAAGAAAATATGAAAAAATGGTCAAAGAATCAATTAAAAATATGCTACATTGACTTTGGGTGGTTTTTAAGTCATTTAAATTATCGGTGTCCAAAAAATCTAACAAGCATCAATTTTTTTAATCTCTCATAAATAATGTCATCCAAGATAGATTAAAATCGGCGAAGAAAAGAAAAAATACTTCCAAGCATGCGCTAAGGTTTAGGGTTTAGTTCCAACTTTTGACTTGACGTGGGGAACATCACCTTTCTACATATGAACATATTTAATTCTTCATTTCCCATCACAAAGAGATGGGACTTATAGTATTACATATGAAATGGTATCCACTGGATGAAGATACACCTAGCTTTATCTCTTTGATCGAAGCATCCAATCTTAGACATTAATTTGAACTTACTAGCCTGTGGCGTATTTAATGCTTCTACAGAAAGCAACCACTTTACAACCTAAATTGACAAGACTTTGACATTCCACTTATTAAAAAGGTCCCATCAATCATATCAAAAGGATCTCATACATAAATTCAAGATCTTCATATGTGGATTCTCACTTGCTATGGTTGAGTTTCGATTTTTACTTTTGTTGAGCTTCATCATTTGGCAAGCAGATTGAACCTGGGATGCAAATTTGGGGCTTCGTCATTAGCATGGGACCACTTTGGTGAGTATGGCTTCGACGATTCGAATCTATAGACTTCTATAATCCACGTGGCTTCATTGCAAGGGACTTCAAGGGGCCAGTCTAGTGGAGCCTATGTGGCGAGGAGTAACAGATATGAAGATTACGTACAGGACAATAAAATACTAAGAAAGAAGAAAAAATTACTAATATTTAGTTAGTTATAAACTACCATTTAAAATTGTTGTTATATATGTGAAAGAGGACTTTCTCATCTAAAGAGGGAGTGTTATACACTACTAGATCATCAATAGTGATGTAATATTCCCCCATAAAATTCTAATTGTCATTGATACACACACATATACTTAAAAAACTATATTCGTAGATAAAGCTGTGTAGATAAAAACCTATATTCGTCTATATTAGGAGTTAAATTCAGTCCAAAGAGGACTTTATGACTCTATTTGGTTTGAATAAAAATTAGATTTTTAGCAAATTTTGATACAATTCGATGAATTGTGTGGTTGAAAAATTTATAAAAGTTATGACTCTATATAATGTCTGATTAAAAATGAGTTTGAGGACAAGAATTTTAAGAAATGGATGCCAAACATGGACTAGATGCTTAGTTGTAACAATATTTTATTAAATTGAAATTGTAAAAGCAAAAAACATAAATTTGAACTAATGAGGCATATTAACTTTTATACATATTAAGTAAAGATAAATTATTATCATCTTTTTCCTTCAATAATAGTGTCAACAAATAAAATTAAAGTCTCAAAGAAAAACCATTTGTTTCACATAAAATGTTTATTAATAGCAATAGGCACATGGGTAGCGGGCAGCATGTGAGAAAGAAGGTGTAGAGAGTCGATTCCACTAACATTCCAACTAAGGATGCCATGCATGTGCAATTTGCTTATTTTTAGGTCATACCCACACCTTCACGTATCATTGGAAATATTTACACAATTGATCCTTATCTTATTTGGTTGTTACAAATTGGTATTCTACCCTTTTCCTTATTTTTCATATGAAGTAAAAATAGATTAAAACGATGAAACTATTCCATTTAAAAGAACTTGTGAAAGCTAGTAGTGGAATTTTTCCTAAACTTGCGTCAAGTAAAATGAACATCGCTACATGATTTAGTGAAATAATTAAGTAGTCGTAAATACTAACTTTTTTCAATTAATTGATTGGTAAACACTGACTCCCTTCAGCTCATCGCTATTCTCAAATTAAAGAACTAAATGTTGTTGGGTAATCAGATCTTACAAATTACGATTTCCAAGTTTGGGGTTAACTTAAAAAATAGCTTTGGTTTGATTGGGAAATTAATTTTTTTGGTAACATGAACCTCGCCTGGAGGTTGAATTGAAGTCTTGGCTATTTTTCTTAGATTTGATTAATGAATATATCATGTAAAGGAAGCATAAACCTAACTATCTATTCTCCAAGTTCAAATTCATGGACGATATCAATCAATTTAACAGGAGAAAAATGAAATATAGAATTATCGAATTATTTTATTTTGATACTATTGGCTCAATAAAACTTGGAGAGTATGAAATTATCTAAATTTGAAAAAATAATCATTTCTCAATGATAAATCATTAGCCCATTAAAGTAAGTCGTTTTCGTAGGGTAACAAGTTCTTAAAATTCATAATTTAATTAATCTACTCATGAATTATCTCTAATGTCACATCCAATTGAAAAGAACACAATGAAATGAACAATTAATAGCAGCAATAATTCTGATAAATAATTCTAAGTATTACTGAAAATGATGTTGTGAAATTAATTATTGAAAGTGAAAGAAGTAAATATTCTGTCTATTTACATTGAAACAAGGGTATCAATGGTGTTGATAATAAATGTTAAAAATAGAAATAAATTTGAAAAATACGACAGTTTTGTGAGAGAAAAACATCATGGTCACATTGCAGCAGGTAAACTAGAATCTGTGAACAATAAACAACACTCCACGTTCTATCTCAACGGATTATCGCTGGCTTCCAGTCTTGCCCTCCATGTTCCCCCTCCAAATTTCACACTAAAAACACCATCAGAATTCACACATACACTGATATATAGATACAGATATATAGAGAGAAAGAGAGATTGGTATGGCTTTTGTCCCTGCAGCAGAATCCATGTTCCCAAGCCATGAAGATGGCCATCTTCCATCCATCACAAGGGGCGGCTTTTCGATGTCTTGCGATCCTCAAGACTTCCATGGTTACCTCTTCATCTTTCTCCCTCACGTGTGCGGCTATTTGTTGAACCGTATCGAGCCTAATCATACAATATAATTTGGGTCCATTATGATGTGTGTGCTTGTTTTGTTTGTTTATTAGTGTTTCTTGTGAGTAGGGATTAGAAGCCCAAGTGTTGACTTTTTTTCTTGTGGTGGTGGTGGTGGTCTAGGTGTATCCCAATTCTTGATGAGGAGATCCACGTCGTTTTCGGGGCTCAACCGGAGCGAGGAGGTGCCGGTCGATGACGACATGTCGGACGATGGATTGCATCTTGGGGAGAAGAAAAAGAGATTGAAGCTAGAACAGGTGAAGGCACTTGAAAAGAGTTTTGAATTAGGTAACAAGCTTGAGCCTGAGAGGAAAATGAAGTTGGCTAGGGCTTTAGGATTGCAGCCAAGACAAATTGCTATATGGTTCCAGAACAGAAGAGCAAGATGGAAAACTAAACGAATAGAGAAAGATTATGACATTTTGAAGGGACAATTTCAGGCTCTCAAGGCTGATAATGCTAACCTCAAGAATCAGAATAAGAAACTTCAATCGGAGGTTTGGCTTTTTTGTTCTTCCTTAATTTTCTAGAAGAAATTCGCTACCTTAGTACCATTATAAATTTATAATCACTTTTCACTGAACAAAATTCCTGAGTTTTCATAAACTATCATACTTGTTAAATTACATGTTTCTTAATTAATTATTGCAGTTAATGGTTCTGAAAAATGGAGAATCAACTAGACCTATAAATCTGAACAAAGAAAATGAGTGCATCTGGAGCAATGGAAGTGAGAATGGCTGTGACATAAACCTAGTTGCAACAAAAGCAACACCAGCAGACAGCAAATTATATTCTCATCCAAGCAACAAACTGAATAGTTCTTCGTCAATGGGACCCAAAAGTCTAACACAACTACTACTCCAAAGTTCATCAAGGGCTCCAGATCTTCATCAGGGCCACAAGATTTCCACAAGTGATGCGTTTTGCAACATGTTCAGCAGCATTGAGGAAAACCCAGATTTTTGGGCATGGCCAGAACATTGATGAAAGTTTCACAATTAAGGTTTCCCTTTTGTTTTATTTGTCTAATACTATGATAATTTCTTGTGTCATATTAGTATTAAATAATGAAAGATTTATGTTAGTGCATGCTAATATAAAATGTGCAAGGTCATCAGGGCCTTAATGCACAGAAAAAATAAAAAAGATTCTCTGTTGGCATTTAACTTTTCAGTTGTCCAATTGTTGGTGCTACTACAATAGAGTCATTACTTTGTTGATTAAAGTAACAAAAAATAACTATTTTTTATAAAGAAAATATATAAAATTGCTGGAGAGAAGGTTCTGATGATGTTCACTAGGGATCAAGATGCAGATATTGGACAGGAAAAACGAATCGAAGCACAAATTCCAAGAGGGTAGAGGCCAAAGAGATGGAACCATATTGTTGCTCTTTCTATATTTTTTTCCGTAAAATTTTATTTAATAAATGTCTAATTATATTGAGCATTGAGTGATGTGTACTAAATATGCTTTTATCAAATGACAAATGAATATAATAATTGATAATTTTGATGATGTTATATAAACATTTATTCAATCACAAGTAGATGCAATAACTCAATTGCTAGGGGCGACAATGGGTGAAGTGAAGTTGGTCCATGAGTAAGTAGCCACCCCTAATCAACTCGATCCATGAGACATGCCCATAACGGAACAAACACAGTATGGAGCTTTTAGGTTTTCATTTTTTAAGAAAAATATAAAAAAATTAATAAAAAGTAAAAATGTAGAAATTAAACAAGGAAATAAAAAAGTACGGAGAGTCTGTGAAGCCCAAAACTTTACTTCCTGAGCCTAGCCAACGAAACTCCGATCTCCGCTTGGCCCATGGGCTTGTGGTGGCATGATTCGAGCTAGCCCATTAAGCAGGCGAGACATTTCAGACACGACGCTATTCCTATCAATAAAAGAAAGAAAAAAAAGGAAAAAAAAAAAAAAAAAAAAAAAAAGGAAGAGGAAGAAAAAAATAGAAAATTTTTACCAACATGTTAGAAAATAAGTTCTTCTACTATTAGGCTTGAATTCTTCAAAGTTAAATGTAAGTAAAAAGTTACTTATTGAAATGTTATATTTAATTTTATAATTGTTAGATTAAATTCAATTTTATTAAAAGGGTTAAGTATAATAAGCTATTTAATCGAGTTAAATAAAAGAAAAATTAGTTTAAGGGATTAAAGAGACTTTAGAAATCGCTTAAACGTGAAATGATTAAATTTGAATATTGCTTATTTAATTATTGAAATTACTTAAAGTAACTAATTGTTGATTTAAATATTATATCATATTTCAAGCGGGGATACGAATATTGGGATAGTTTACCAACCGAGTTGATTTTGCGTACATAATTTTGTGAGTGGAAAAATATAAATATTTTTAAAGTATTTATAAATTAAGTATATTATCAAAGTATGTATGAGTTCGATTATATGATTATTATGGAAATCTCTTTTATTATGATACATGTGGAATATCAAAAATTATTTTTATGGCATATTTGCGACTTGATATGTAAGATATGTGATATTGAGATTTTTTTGATATGTGAGACATAATATTGAGTTCGTCCATAAAAGTATCCATAATTATATACCTCTTCTAGTTCACAGAGGGGTTTTGGCCGTATTCTATCCTATACGGAGGGATCTTAACTTGACATTGGACTTAATTATGTACATATAGTTCATAGAGGGTCTTTGACCGTGTTCCAGAATTGATTACTAGAGATCTTGAGGTTGGCTTTCGTTCACAAAGGAGCCCAAAGGCTTGTGGCGAAAATTCTTAACCCAAAGGCGGACTACAAATTTCAGTCAGATGGTACATTTTTATAGATTTTTTCAATACATTTGATGTGATGAGATTATAGTATAATTATCAGCTTATGTTTATAATGTGATTTGAGATGATATTTTATGACGTTATGTGGATGTCTTACGTTTTGGCTATAATTATATAATGTTATCTTGTGAATTATTCAATGATGTGAATTCGATTTTCGATAAAAAATGTAAAATGGAAAAAGTATATTTATTTTCGATCTTCTCCACTCACTGAATTATCAACACATATATTTTCTCACATTTTTCTTATTAGGCAGCAATGGAGTTTCTAGACATCTTTTGAAGTTGAACCTTGATTTTGGAGTCAAAGTCACACGATAGATGTTGTTAATATGACTCACTTCATAGAGCATATAGTCAGTATTTTGGGACGCATGTTCATGTCTAGAGGTGATTTTGTATGATTTGTAAATGATTAGGGGGCTCACTATGTATTTTGTATCTATACGTATATTTTATGTTATTTCTAGGTAAAAGTTGATATTTCGACTTATCTCTATTTTTGGGATTTGTGTGTAATTGATCACAGGTTGGTTAGTCTTGTTTACAGGAGAGATAATGTCGAAATTCTATTAGAAAAATGATGTATAAAAAGTGATATATTGTACTTGTAGTAGTCTTGATAATGGGTTCGACTTTTAGCTGATATCTATCGTTGACGCATGTCACATTCGGGTCCAATAGTATTACACGGGGTGGGGTGTGTTAGTCATTAACATAATGATATTTAAAGGAGGCACTAATTTACAAATTTTCCGTAGTCCAAAATAGAGTTATAAATTGAGAGTTGAGAATTAAGATTCGAATGAGCCAAAATGGACTATTTGGGGACATTAGGTCCATGGATTCGATATACACGATCCAAATCCACAGCACTTGATTGGGCAAACAATAGAGAATATATTTAATCCTTGCTTACTATACATTCAGTGAAATCTCTATTTTGTTACTAAACTTTAATTTATCTTAAATAAATTATCGAATTTCAATTCAGTTGCACATTAAACCACCATGTCAATGTGACATGTTGTTCCGACACAAACAAGTATTGCTTAGTTGGTAGCTAAATCATGACAACAATTTCATGTAATAAATGTGTGATATGCTAAGTCATTTTTTCACAACTTAAAAGTGTTAAAATTCACTTTAAAAAAAAAAAAAAAAGAGAGTATAAATAACTCAAATTAAAAAAATAAAAATAAAAATAAAAAAGTATAAATTGAACCACCTGATAAGTATAAATTCTTAGATTAAGCCCCTGTTTGGCCCCCATTACGGGGAAAATTTAATGTATAGAATAGTGTTTTTTGAAAAATGAGTGGTTGAAAAAGAAAGAAAAATTTTCGATTTACGTGTAATATTATTTTATGGAAGATTGTGTGGTTGAAAATAGGAGAGAGGAAAAATAGAATGTAATGTAATGAAAATCAAACAAGGGCTAAATCACATGTATACTATTTAAATGTTATTTTCAACACGGCCCTCACATGTAAATATAGTTTAATTTTTTTCTCTATCAAAACATTTTATTTTCATAATTTAAATGGGTGGAGCATCAATTTCAGATTATGCAATGCAATTACACAGGACAGAGGACTTCTTGAGAAAATAATTTTTTCAAAAATTAAAATCAAATTTTAATAAATTTTGATAAAATATGGATAAAATATGTAATTAAAAAGTTATGAGTACGATAAAATATATGTTAAAATTAATTGTTAAAATTAAAATCTAAATTATAATCTCTACCAAACACGGGCTTTATTTCCTCTTCGTTTTCATCATATTTTCTTCTGTCTATTCATTTGAACTACATACCAGCCACATCCAAAGGCATAGTTAAATGCATGATCAATCCTAGGTCTATGTTCATGTTTGCTAAAATTTAAGTTATAACTTAAGTTGTTTGAACATACATAGTGGAACTTACAATCATTATTCACTTACAATCATGTTATAAGTATAGACAATTTTAATAGAAAATTTTGACAGAC
Source organism: Olea europaea var. sylvestris (assembly GCF_002742605.1). NCBI lineage: Eukaryota > Viridiplantae > Streptophyta > Magnoliopsida > Lamiales > Oleaceae > Olea > Olea europaea. Next base: position 3,121,191 of record NC_036246.1, read on the forward strand.
AACACACGGCTTGAAATAATTAAAAAATGGAAAGAAAACAAATAAAATAGGCAAATCCGATTCCGTCATTTCAACATCTATATGAATTCGATAAGAAATTCCATATATTTAAGGCCTTTTCCATTCACCTAATATCTATATATTCTGTAGAACCACATCTTATAATAACTCCAAAGCATGCTATAATTTGTATATTAATTTTAAAATCCAAATAGGTACAAGTATTAACTTCAATTTCATTCCCTTCTCTTCAAACTAGGGGTGGCAAATGCGTTGAGCCACTCACGAACTTGGGTTGTCCAGACTAAGACTCAATTTGAGACGAACCATGGAACTTTTTTTTTTTCCTTCCCACGAAATGGCTAGTTTTGGGCTCGAGGATTAGCTCCTTTTTTTTTTTTTTACTTATTTTGTCATGTTTTTTTTTTCTAAAAATACAAATTGGGTCATGAGCTCTTGGATGCTGCGCTTAGTTCATGAAGTCCGCGAACCAAAGGATTGAACCGAGTCTAGTTTGTGAACACAAGTTTAGATCGAACTCGGATCGTGGACTTCATGAGCTGAGTTCACAGCTCGTCCAGAAGGCTTAGCCGAGCAATGCCACCCCCTTCTTCAACGTAGTTATATAATTAGTATGTTGAAATCCAGAGTTTAGCTTAAGATTAATCTAAACAAAGGAAAAAAACATAAAAGAAAAAGTAATAAATGAGCAAAAGAACAACACCGTATTTGTTAAATGTTAATGCATGACTACAGCAGACAAAAGTACCTTAACCCAAATTTAAAAAGGAAATTGGCAATAAATCCCAGTAAAAGCATTAGAGAAAGTTCTAAACCTACCAAGAACATACTTTTTTTATATAAAAGACCAATCCGAAATCAAGTATCAAGTTATCACATCTGAACTAGCCATTAGTATTTCACCTTCAAAATATTTCCTGTCACCTCAAAATCGAAATCTTTTATTTTTTTTATTTTATCCCACTTCTTTTCAGGCATAACGCACGTTTATCTCTTACTTCCCCAATTCTTTTTCCTTTCTTCTGATTTTTTCGCTATAATTTTCCAACAACGCACTCTGTCTCCCACCCACACTCACATTGTTTGGCCTCGAAAACATCTCGTGTCAGTCTCTTTCTTCGAACAAACCATTTTTCTTCGAAATGGGCCTACACAGTATATTACTGATTGTTCTTTGTCCAGCGTTTTGAGTTTGTGTGTTTGTATGTGCGAGTGAAAAAGAAGAGTGTGCTAGTGTAATTGCTTTATTTTTCAACATATATTCTCAGACCTGGGTTTAAAATTCTTACATTGATCTTTAGTTTGTCGTTCATTGTTTTGCATGTTCTTTACATAATTAAGAAAATGCATTTCGAACCATTTTTGCGCTTTTCACTTAATTTTCTCATCCGGGCTTATGATTTTTTTATTTTTTATTTTTTGGGTTTTTTCAATTCAATCATTTCTTTTGTTTTATCAAATTTTTATGAAATAAAGTTTCATTAGTTTAACTGGAAAATTTCCCCTTTGTCTTATCTGATTAGTTTGGTATCTTTTGATTAGTAAAAAACAAAAATTAACCAAAAAAAAAAAGAAAAAAAAGGAAAAAAAAAAAAGGAATCTTTGGATAAGGGCAGAGTGAAAAGAGGGGGCTTTTGATAAATTTAGTATTCAATCTTTGATATACGGAATTTTCTTCTAGGGTTTGGATGAAAATGGTGCTAGGTCTTGAAGCTATCAATGCTGATTCTATGAATGCGGGCAAATCAAAATCAAAGGGAAGAAAAGACATACACAATGATGATGATGAAGATAATGCTGAGGAGGCTGGTTGTTGGACTAAGTTCAGATTTTTCGGACGCTGCTTATCCTCCAGGACTAAAGATGATAGCTCTGTTAGTGGCTCGAGCTCTAAATATGGTATACAATTAACAACTTTCTGCATTGTTGTTTAGATAACTTACCAATTTTCGAGATTATTGATATGGGTGGTTCTTGTTTTTTTATTTTATTATTATTATTTTTAATCATTTTTGGACATGAAGAGGAACAGATTATGCTAAAATTAATTCATTGTTGCTCTATTTTTGTAGAATGTGTTGGAATTTAATGTGATGATTACACGTGACTATCTGCCTGTAAAGGTGCAATTTAAATGTATGTTTTGTGATACACCAGTGAATGATGTTTTCGTCGGATTTTGCTAGCATTATATCGAAGCATATTTGTCTTTACCCTATGAGATTCTGTGACTATGACAGTTACACTTTTCTTAAATACATGTGTGCATGTCATGGTAATCGATATATGTTTTCTGCATCTTGTTCTAAGCCATTGAGCTTATGAGAATAGCATAATCATTATTTATGCTAGGTCTTCCTTTTTCCCGAAAGAAGTTTGCTATCATCTTTGAAACTGGAAAAAGTAGGAAGTTCATGTTTCTCTTTCTCACTATCCATTTAGTATGAGTATAGTATTCGAAGAAAGAGGAAGAATAAATTAAACAAGGAGCGAGGAATAACCTAAACAACATCCTTGGTGACATGGGAAAGAAAAATTAGAAGATACTTCTACCACAAGGTTTATTCGCATGCTCATTGTGACTTTGATATGTTAACTTTGTTTGACGCTTCAGTATTAGACTGTTTATACAGTTTCTCTGTCATTTACCATCCACAAGGAAACATGTGCAGTGGTTTTAATGACCAAAGTTTTTACTCGAGAAGCGTTCTTCCATTAGATCATGAAAAATCTCTTAGGGTACTCGATATGTAATGTTTTCATACATTAAAATGATTTTCTTTCTCTTTCCAGTTTCATTCCATCTTGGATGTCTCAAGAGGCAATCATCAAATTTGGGAAGAAACTTCTGATTTTTGGTGTATGAGATTCCCTTTTGTTGTTAGCAAAATGTATGGATTATCTGAAAGAATCCGAAGTTTAAGGTGGGAGAAGATAAATTAAAATTGGTGATATAATGAATTTAAGAAACTTACTTATTACTTTGTCTTTGCACGATAAATGCTGCATGGTTGCTGCTCTTTGTACATCTTTTACCCGATTTTGCTTGTGCATCTTATGGAGAAAACTACAGTGACTTAACAACTGGGTCCGGTGTTGTATAACAATTCCGTACTTCTTTGCGATCAAGATCGCAATTTGGGGAAACTTTGTCCTGCACTAGGTGTCAATAGTCGACAACACCTATTACTCGTGCATGATTTACATCCTTTTCACTTTGACAAGGGGCGTAAGGTAGAAATCTTGACAACTTAATATATATCTGTATTAAGTGTTTTCTCAGGCATGGTAAGCTGGCAATTATACAAAAACCAAGCTATATGATCATCTCTTGTCTTTCAACATTTCAAGATCTGTATTTAATATTTCTGATATGACTGTCTTGCATATATTACAGAATTGTGGATAATTTTAGTCGATGTAAAACTTTATATTACATAGTTTGTTGATAATTAGTTATTTGAGAAGTTCCTCTAACTTTAACCAAGAAGGCTTTTTGCAAACGTATTTGATGAATACTGCAAATAGGTGAGGAATGTCCCTTTTCTAAGTGCTTTGTAGGTTTGTCTAGCATACTACTACTCACATACAGACTCATTGGGTTCAGATATGCTGTTCAGGTTATAACTATTGTAAAGAATTTCAACAGTTTCAAATTATTCAATATAACCATAAAATGCATGCTGTGTGATTTTAATAAGACCTAGTTCATTGCAATTTTTCTTGTAATGTTATATGTTAGATATTGACATATTGTGCTCTGAATGGATGATTTAGAACTTTGATATGACTTTGGAGAAGTATTTTCGCAATTGGTTGTGCTTGAACATGTTGCCACTGCTCAAAAATTATAGTGGTCTCTTGTCATGGACGGGTCTATTCTATTTCTAGCTTAAATGGTAGGATTTGTTTCCAATCTTTTTTATTGTGTTGAAACATGCCTATAAGGATTTGATGATACATATTTGGGTGTAACAGCTGAAAGTAAATCTACAAATGATACGAGTAGAGACCAACCAGTTGCTCCAGTCATATCATCTTCGACAACCAGCAACACAGAAAGTATACCATCTACTCCTAATGTAGGCGAGGAATTGAAAATTTCTTCTCAGCTTCGAAGTTTCACCTATAATGAATTGAAGATTGCAACGAGGAACTTTAGGCCTGATAGTCTCCTTGGGGAAGGTGGCTTTGGTTGTGTTTTCAAAGGTTGGATCGACGAGACTGGATACACTCCTGTGAAACCTGGCACAGGGCTCACAGTTGCCGTGAAAACTCTCAATCATGATGGACTTCAAGGCCACAAAGAGTGGCTTGTACGAAACTACTTTCCTTTATTCATGAATTAAGGGCACATATTTTTCTGTATACTCAAAAGTCAATCACACTTTGCAGGCTGAAGTAAATTATCTCGGTGAGCTCATCCATCTAAATTTGGTTAAATTAATAGGCTATTGCATAGAGGATGACCAAAGGCTCTTGGTCTATGAATTTATGCCTCGGGGAAGCTTGGAGAATCACTTGTTTAGAAGTATGTATTTGTTTTTTTCCGAAGTTCTTTTACATCTCTGCTATTCACTATTTTTGTTTTAGGACCTCTAGGTAAATCTTTTAGATATAAGCAAGAACTTAGATGCAATTTGTGATATGCTTGTTCTCTGGAAATAAGATTTATTTTATCTAGACTAGCTTATAGCAAAAATATATGTTTACTTCTATACCATATATACAAATGGTTATTAATACGTATATGACCTTGATCTTTTAATTCTGTTATTTTCCCACACCCACATGTAAACTAGGTTTCATGATAATGCACACAACAGTTTGCGTAGATCAACTCTTGGCTTCTTTAAGGGCTTCTGCATCTGAAAAGATCAAGTTTTTTCCTTTATCTTTAGCTGTTCTTTGTAGGAGGAACATTGTGTATTGCTGGATTTTGTGAACTTTGTTCTTATATTAAGAGGATTCCTTGTTCTCTTGCTGTACATATCTTTACACCATGACTAATAAAGTTTTATTTTTTAACAAAAAAAGATGGACTTGTGGGCTTCATTTCATTAGCTCTCCATTGCTAAAAAGAATTTCATCTGAACAACAAGGTTACATGTCAAGATGGGAGCAGGATCAAGTTCTGTTACTTAACATAAAAAAGGGATTTGTGGGCTTTATTTCATTAGTTCTGTATTGCTAAAAAGGATGTCTTCTGAACAACAAGGTTACATGTCCAGATAAGAGCAAGATCACTGACTGGTATCTAAAACCTACCTGCTTGGCATTCCATGATGACTGTAAGAGTAGGGATAGAGAACATAAACATGCAGATACCTTCCTCTCGCAAATTATTGCATGTAAGTTGTAATTTGAATAAATAGAGATAAGATTACTGTGACCTGAGATTTGTGTTGAAAAATAATTCCCTTTGGAATTGTGCGGAGAAGGTGACTTGTTATGCTGGTAATTGTTTGACCAAGCTGGCTCATTGATGAAGTGGGTCATTATGGGCTCCACTAGTCTTCGTGGTTTTCCTTTTCCGTTCTTAATACATTGACTATATCCTTATAAGGTAATCTTAGATAACTGGATCTATTAAAAAGGCAGGAGGTTGGCTTTACTTTCTATAAAAATCTGTGCCCATGTGCACATTTGGTTTTCAGTAAAGCGCCTTAGAAAGGCTACGCCATCGTTTAAATGTTCTTGTTAATCCATTTTGATCTTTTATTCTTGCTCTAGAATAACTTCTGTTTTCCTTGTATTTCATTTAATTCTATCTTTGTCATTTGGAGCTGGATGATGTCTTTGCCAAATGGCATATTGTGCAGGCTAGTATTCTTTGTTATTTCTTCACTGCTCATTATGCTAATTTGGTATTGCTGTATTCATGCAAGTGAAATGTTCTGCATACATGGAAGCTGGGTCACTTGTGACAAAAGGCTACCTGCAGTTTATATTGTAGTAGCTTGCATCCTAAAAGTGCAGCGTCAGCTTTATCACTACTTTCCGACTTTTTCCCTCTAATCTTATTTCTCTTGTTAGTATCACGTGTAACGAATCATTTCATCTTGATTGTTATGGATGATAAACATTTTACTAGACAGGTCATCTTTGGTTATGGGGTTCACACCTTACAAGTGATCATGCCAATATTCTCTTTGCTGCAGGGTCCCTGCCTCTTCCATGGTCCATAAGAATGAAAATTGCATTGGGTGCAGCAAAGGGACTTGCATTTCTTCATGAAGAAGCTGAAAGACCAGTTATATATAGAGATTTTAAAACATCAAACATCCTACTAGATGCAGTATGCAGCTTGAAATCCTAGCTTATATTGTAATGGTTTCGTGATTCCTTTTCTGATGGCTTTGCTTTTCATAATTGTCACTCTAGGATTATAACGCGAAGCTTTCTGATTTTGGTCTTGCCAAAGATGGTCCTGAGGGAGATAAGACACATGTATCTACTCGTGTGATGGGAACATATGGCTATGCTGCCCCCGAGTATGTGATGACAGGTGAGCAAACTTTGGCCCCTATCTGGGCAATTATTTTCTTCCGGATTTCACTCCATTTTTAAATTTATTGAGGAATATCTAATAGTTCACATAAAATAACAATCTCATGGCTAGGGTTTTATTTATTTATTATTTTATTTATTTTTTATTTTTTATGTCATAAATAAACTTTCTTTAAAATCAAATGTTACATGCTGAATTGCGTATGTTCAATTTTACACAAGCTACTGTTTAACAAAGATAAATGCCTTTTTGGGGAATTCTGCTGTCACCTTTAAAAGCCCTTGACTGTTTGAGTGCCTGACAGAATCAACTGAGTTACAATGCAGAGTACCAAATATCAAATTTGAAAGGAAAATTGCTGTCAGTAGATCTGGGCCTAGCTGTTTAATAATTTACGGTGAATTTAAAATTTTCATCTTTGAGAATGGAATTATGCTTTTCAAGGCTGTGAAATTTTACAAATTTCTCTCTTCCCCTTGGAATTTTATTTTTATTTTTCTTTTTCCTTATTCTTCTTGCATGACACAGCTTATTGTGTGCCAGGACATCTAACAGCAAAGAGTGACGTGTATAGTTTTGGTGTGGTTTTGCTTGAAATGTTGACTGGGAGAAGATCTATGGATAAAAGCCGACCAAATGGGGAACACAACTTGGTGGAATGGGCAAGACCATATCTCAGAGAGAGAAGAAGGTTCTACAGGCTCATAGATCCCCGTCTTGAGGGTCATTTCTCAATCAAAGGTGCGCAGAAGGCTGTGCAGTTGGCGGCTCTATGTCTTAGCCGTGATGCAAAAGCTCGACCTCTGATGAGTGAAGTTGTGGAAGCCCTTGTACCGCTGCCTAATTTGAAGGACGTGGCTTGTTCCTCCTCCTATTTCCAGGCCATGCACTCGGAACATGCTGGTGCAAACATAAATGCAAGAATTGGAGTTAGAATGCATGTTGGTGGTTCCCTAAAGAATGGGCAGCCAAGTTGGAGTCCAACCATGCCATCCCGTCTCCACGCCTCGCCAAATCATCATATTCAACCTCTCAGTTCACCAAAACTGGACAAATAATAACCAGAACGTGTTCGTATCATTCTTCTAAAAATTCTTTTGTCATGTGACTGATTCTCTCATTGAAGGTGAGGCAAGTTACTTAAGCTGCAGTTTTGGTGGATGTTTGGACTCTTTTCGCTTGTTTGGTGAAATGTGAGTTGGTATTTCATAGGCAAAATGACCGGAATTAGATGTTTTGTGGATAGTTTGATTCCAATACCTTTTTTGTTAAGACTTTCTTATAAAACATTCCATATTTTGGATCATCCCTCTTCATCTTAAGATTTTTAGCGTCCTTTATGATTATAGATCGGGTCAAGTTGATAGAATCCCTTTTTATATGTGTACGGACCACTCGAGTGACTACAGGAGAAAATTGAAAGTGTTCCAACCCCTCTCCACAGCTGTCATTATCACTTGCTTGTTCTTCGTCCAAATCCGTACTATCTTTCTTTGGGACTTTGAAGAAGAATTACGTGCGCACATTGCAATTGAAATGAAAAAAGAGCAGTGATATCGAGTTCCTCTCCATGATTTTGTAATATTGAATCCATAGTCGATTACATGCCTTGGGCAACACGTGCTAAAATGGACGAGGCAAAGGGTCTCGATCTCACAAGGGTGAGCTAACTCCAAAAACTTGTCCTCAGTTCGGATTGTAGGCCGCAACTCGCCTCCATAAGGTCGGAATCGTTAGTAATCATCTTTCAACCAAATGGCAGTGAATTAGTTCTCGAGCCTTGTACGCACCGTCCATCACACCAAGGGAGATGGTCATGCCATATCGTTGCCTTAATCGCAAATAGAGGGAAGTCAAAGGCAGGGCTAGTGATTGGAGTAAAGTTATAACAAGGTAATCGTACTGAAAGGTGTGGCTGGATCACTTTCTTTTCATTAAGAGATAATGCTTGTTGGGTATTTTGGTTTGAAACTGCTGCTGCAACTTCCCCATCTGCCTACTGATGTTAATAGTTAATACGCTACAATAATTATCATCAATAACAACTTCCGCCCCGTTCCACATCAATAAGATTTCCTATCAGGCTCTCCAATCCAATTCAAGATTCGCACATGTATGGTAAAAAGAGTCAACCAGGGATTTGGAGAGGATAAACGCACGAGCACGGCCATTTCTAATACTTTGAAATAGCTGAAATAGATTAGAGGAAGGTTTCTTTTTCTCCGTTTCTATCAATTTGCGACTAATACGTACAACTGAAGATTATGTTATATATGATTATCACATCCTAATTAGAATTGAAAGTCATATCGAGGAATCGAAGGTCACACAAGAGGAACTAAAGGTCACAAACCAGTGATTTACAATCATATATAAGGAATCAAAATTTACAAAAATGGTGACCATCATAATGACTCAGCAACTTAAACATGTATTTGTTAAGATTCATGAAAGGAAAATTGTCATTAATTATTCAAAAAAAAATATGGCAAAATGAAATAAAGGTCAAAATATTTATCACATCTCCTTACATGAAGGCGACTTCTATAACAGACATAAAAAGATAGAAAATCAAGAGATATTTAAAAATCGCCTTCATGCTTCGATCAGATGAGTATGCTGAATTCAGTTTGGTGTTTTGTTGCTTTTAACCGAAGGGTTAATGGAGGATTGGTGAGAAATGAGAGAATTATGTTTTCATTTTCTCATTTATTGAAGTTTGGATTATTTAAGCCAAGAAGAGCCAAGAAGGATCTGAAATACACCAGAATGAGGGCAGCCAGTGCACGTGATGCTGCTGATTTTGATTCCAATTTTGTTAGGCTGTTAGTGTGCAAATTATTGTGCAGTAAATTCTGTATATTTCTGTTATAGGAAAGTTGTATAAATAGGTCATTTTTACTCTCTCAATATACACACGAGAATGAAAGCAATTGAATGATATTTTCAGCAAATTCCTTTTGATCTCCATTTTGCAATTCATTTTATCACCATTTCCTTTATGGTATCAGAGCCTTAATGGCTGAAAACAATGACAATGGCATCAACATTGATGCTGATCAAAATCAAACAACAACTCAAAACACAAACACAAACTCAAATACAAATCATCATGATCCATCTCTTCCTAACAGCCCATACTTCATTGGGGCAAATGAAAGTTCAGGAGCCTTGCTTGTGACACAAATGCTGGATGCAAACAACTACCATTCCTAGGAAAGGTCAATAAAGAGGGCCTTGAGAATCAAAAACAAGCTTGGGTTCATCGATGGTAGCCTCTGTGCACCAGCTGATGCAGAAAATCCATTGATGGAACACTGGCTTCGTTGTAACGATATTGTTATCGGCTGGCTGCAAAACACCATGATAGTGGACATTAAGGCAAGTACACTCTATGTGGAGACAGCACACCAGCTTTGGGTAGAGATGGAGCAACGTCTTGCTCAACAAAATGCCCCCAGAATATATGTAATCAAACAAGGCATTGCAGCACTCATGCAAGGACATGACACTGTAAGCACTTATTTCTCAAAACTCAAAACACTTCTTGATGAATTGATCAACTATGAGTCTATTCCCAACTGCACCTGTAGGGGGTTAAAAACAGTGGTTAGTAATCAGGAACGAGATTGGGTAATGAAGTTTCTCATGGGACTTAATGAATCCTACAAAGTTCTTAAGGCTCAGATTCTCCTGATCAAGCCATTCCCAAAATTGAATGAAGTATATTCACTAATTCAGCAAGAAGAAAAGAGAAGGGAAATCTCCAATGATGCTCTTGCTGCTGAAGGAATGGCACTAGTGTCAAGAATGGATATGAGAGAGGTAGAGAAGAAGAATACTGGATCACCAAAGAAATATTACTGCACCTTTTGCAAAATGGCAGGGCACTCGTTGGAAAGATGTTTCAAGGCCAATAAGGATAAATCAACATGCACACATTGCAAAATGCCTGGCCATACTATCAGTAATTGTTTCAAAATTCATGGTTATCCACCAGGCCATAAGTTCTACAACAAACCACAGGTGAATTTCACCTCTATAGATCAGAATATGCCTCCTATGGGATCTGCACAGGAGCGAATCAGTGACAAGAATCAAGTGGTTTTGACTCAGGAGGAATATACCCAGTTAATGGCTCTAATTAAGCCATCAATCAATCAGCCTCATTCACCTTCTGCCAATCATGTTCAGGGTTTGAATTCTCTTTCTCTAAAACACACAAATGTATCCAAAATCTCTTGCACTTACACATGTTCTTCTGCTCACATTGATGATTTTACCACCATGCCTTGGATTGTGGACACAGGAGCCACAGACCATATGGTCTGCTCAATATCCTTCCTCACAACCATTAAAGAAAAAATTCCCCAACCTGTCACATTACCTAATGGTGCTATGGCCTTGGCCACTCACATAGGAAATGTTAAAATCACAGAAAATTTATTGCTTCATAATGTTCTGTGTGTTCCATCTTTTTCATTTAATCTCATATCCGCAACAAAACTCACTCAAGGATCTAATTGCTGCCTTATCTTTTCTTCCAATTTATGTTATGTGCAGGACCTTACAACTTGGAGGACGATTGGTCTGGGTGAAGTGAGGAAGGGGTTGTATCACTTGGTGCCAAAAGAGGTTTCTCCTACCATGCTTGATTAAAACTTACCTAAGTTAGTCAATAAGGCTGTTCTGTCAGTCTCAGCTGATGACAGCCAAGAAAATTTCGATCTATGGCACTTTAGGTTGGGTCACCTTTCAGATTCTAGGATGGACTTGACTGACTTCCGACCTAAAACAAAGCACATCCAAAAATATTGTCCCATCTGCCCTCTAGCAAAAATGCATAGATTACCATTCACAATTAGCCAACATAGGTCCAAAGAATGTTTTGATTTGCTTCATTGTGATTTATGGGGTCCTTGTACTGATATTGCCTATGATGGATCAAAGTATTTTCTTACCATAGTTGATGATCATAGCCGATGCACTTGGGTTTATTTACTGAAATTGAAATCTGATGTTTCCACAACTTTACAAAACTTTTACACATTGATAGAAATGCAATTTAACTCCAAAATCAAAACCATTAGGACTGATAATGGAGGGGAGTTTAATCTGAAACAATTTTACTTGCAAAAGGGTATCATTCACCAAACCACATGTGTTGAAACTCCCCAGCAGAATGCTGTAGTTGAAAGGAAGCACCAACACATATTGAATGTAGCCAGGGCCTTGAAATTTCCAAGTGGATTGCCTATGATCTATTGGAATGAATGCATATTAACATCTGTTTTCCTCATAAACAGAACCCCCAGTCCCATCCTTGAGAACAAAACACCATTCGAACTTCTTTTCAAAACCAGGCCAAACTATTCAAACCTGAGGGTGTTTGGGTGTCTTGCATTTGCTAGCACCCTTGCACACAATAGGCATAAATTTGACTCAAGGGCAAGGAAATGCACTTTCATAGGTTATCCCTTTGGGACCAAAGGCTATAAAATGTTGGACATGGAAACTAATAAAGTGTTCATATCAAGAGATGTAATATTCTATGAAAATATTTTTCCTTGGAAAGCATCTGCCACTAAAGCCAGATATGAGTCATCAAATCCCACCTACAAACTACCAAGTCCTGAAAATCTTCCTTATGCTCAGCCAAGCAACATTGACCTAAGCTATCAACCACAAATTGGAACCTCACAAAATCTCAGTCAACAAATAGATTCTCCAGAAACACACCAAAATTTTACTGAAATCGAATTGTCACCGAATGCATCAATTAGTCCTCATATGCTTCGAAGATCTACCAGAAATAAAAGAGCACCTATTTACCTAAATGATTTCATATGTCAACAGGCTTCCTCACTCACTCATTCTCAAGAGTTCACCAAGAAAGGGGGTGCCATAACTTTAGGTAAACCTTTCCCTCTAAATGCAACACTTTCTTATCATAAATTGTCTGACAAACACAAAGCACTATCTATATCTTTACTTGAACATTCAGAACCCACTACTTACCAAGAGGCTGTCCAGTATCCTGAATGGTGTGAAGCCATGCAGGCTGAAATTAAGGCACTTGAGTCAAACCAGACTTGGATTGTCACTGATTTGCCTCTTGGAAAGGTACCTATAGGATGCAAATGGGTGTACAAGGTGAAGCTTAATGCTGATGGAACAATCGAAAGACATAAGGCAAGGCTCGTGGCAAAGGGTTATACCCAGCTAGAGGGAATAGACTACCATGAAACCTTTTCGCCTGTGGCAAAACTGGTGACAATCAGGACATTACTTGCGATGGCAGCAGTGAGAGGTTGGTATCTACACCAATTTGACGTAAATAATGCCTTCTTGCACGGAGACTTGGAGGAGGAAGTCTATATGCACTTGCCTCCTGGATACTCCACCAATGTAACTCCAAAGGTGTGCAAGCTTAACAAGAGTTTCATCACTGAGTAAGGATTTCATCAATCAAAGGCTGACTACAGCCTCTTCACAAAGAGCACGGGGGATTCTTTTACAGCCATACTGATTTACGTGGATGATATTATAATAGCTGGAAGCAATGTGGAAGTCATAAACTCCCTCAAGGTTTCATTGGATGACAAATTCAAGATTAAGGATTTGGGGAATCTTAAATATTTCCTTGGAATTGAAGTTGCTCGATCAGCAAAAGGGATCCAAATTTGTCAAAGGAAATATGCATTGGACATTTTATTTGATTTAGGCAATATTGGGGTCACTCCAGCTAAGATCCCACTTGATCAAAACATCAAATTGTCCAAAGATGAAGGAGAAGTTTTAACTGACCCTGCCATGTATAGAAGACTTTTGGGAAGATTGCTCTATTTAACAATCACCAGACTTGACTTATCTTACTCAGTACATTTGCTGAGCCAATACATGCAAACTCCCAGGGTACCACACCTCAATGCTGCACACAAAATCCTTCGATATATTAAAAGGTCACCAGGTCAGGGGTTGTTGTTCTCCTCATCATCCAATCTACAGCTTACAACTTATGCTGATTCAGACTGGGGAGCATACCCTGATTCTTGAAGGTCAGTCACGGGCTACTGCGTTTTCATTGGTTCTTCATTGATATCTTGGAAATCCAAGAAGCAAAGTGTTGTCTCTAGATCCTCAGCGGAAGCAGAATACAGGGCAATGGCAGCTGCATGTTGTGAATTAACGTGGCTTAGATATGTGCTTGATGATCTGCAGGTTGCTCATTCACAACCTGTTGAATTGTTGTGCGACAATCAGGCGGCCTTACACATAGCTGCCAATCCGGTGTTCCATGAACGAACGAAACATATTGAGCTAGATTGCCATTTAGTGCGTGACAGAATTCAAGAAGGAAATCTTGTTACAAAACATGTTAAGACCGGTTCTCAAGTTGCTGATATATTTACTAAGGCTCTTCCTTCTGACAGTTTTTATTTTCATTTGTCCAAGATGGGAGTGGAAGACATCCACTAACCACCTTGAGGGGGGCTATTGAAGTTTGGATTATTTAAGCCAAGAAGAGCTAAGAAGGATCTGGAATACACCAGAATGAGGGCAGCCAGTGCACGTGATACTGTTGATTTTGATTCCAATTTTGTTAGGCTGTTAGTGTGCAAATTATTGTGCAGTAAATTCTGTACATTTCTAATATAGGAAAGTTGTATAAATAGGTCATTTTTACTCTCTCAATATTCACACGAGAATGAAAGCAATTGAATGATATTTTCAGCAAATTCCTTTTGATCTCCATTTTGCAATTCATTTTATCACCATTTCCTTTATCATTGGTCTTATTTTCAATATAAAAATAACTAAAACAGTAATTAAAAAAAATTATAATTGCAGTATTTTTCAATACGAAAAAACTAATGAAGCTTTTTCTTTGGAATCAAGATAACTAGAGGGGCCTTAATTTTTTTTTCAGATTTTAATATCTTTTTATTTATTTATAAATATATATATTAACGTATTTTCTTCTCAAAGATTAACGCTAGATCTTGTAAATAATTGATGACTTCATTTTAAAATAAATAATTATTTCAAAAATTAACATAAAAGGGTAGTTCGTGTAAATAATCGATGACTTCATTTTAAGTTTCATATCAAAAGATTCAACAGCCAAAATTTGAATTTTGAATAGGGTGATTATAGTGTCATCACAATTTTTATTTGATATATCACATTTTAATTATAGTTAAACTTTTCAATCTTTACTCATTATATCAATTATTTTCTTAACATTTTTTCGTCTAATTCTTATATTCAGTCTTTCATTAATTAGCAAATCTCATTTTTTGATGATGATTTATAACAAAATATTTTATTTTTATACTTTTAAATTGAGGAAATTTTTTTTCCACTTTTTATTGATTTACTTATTTAAAATATGATAAAAAAAAGTTATTTGCGCTATTCAACTAATTTTTGGACAATTATTATAAAATACAAAATGTGTTATATAATGAAAAGTTTGAGAATAAGAATGATATAAAATTTTTATTTTTTATTTTTTATATTTATTGGGGGTATCCGGGCCAGCTAAAAAAATTGTTAAATTCAAAAACATAATAAACAATAATATTATGGCAAGTTTTTCCTAAACCCTAAAAAGACTTTCTGATGTGGATTTCCTTAATCCTAAACAAACTCTGCTTCTCCCACCTGCTAATACATATACTCCCTCGTCCCTGCATCTTGAATTTCCACACAATTTCAATTGCCTTTTGCTTTTAGTGATCATCAGAAACTACAATTCAGGTTTCCAGATTTTTGTGAATTGCTGCTACTCTCGAAAGTTGTTTCTCAATCACGACGTGTTTGGTAATAACGCGAGGTGGAAGAGAAATATGCAGGACTCTGATCAAGAACGATTCCATGGCAGGTAATGATGGCGATAGCTTTTCTCGATCTTCCAAGACTTTTAATCCCGAGAAGATAGTTCAAGAAAAGAAGTCTTGGTTGAACTACGAATTAATTGGGAAAGAAGTTTCAAAACCGAAGCATAAGAATTCTTAGGTGCAAAAGCGTTGGTCCAATAAGGCGAAAATCAAAGTGTTGATATGCTAAAAGTGCAGCCCAATTCAAATAACCCAAAGAATGAAGCCCAACTGGACAATTCAGGAAAAAGGCCCAAATAGGGTTATTAATGAATGCAGTGGAAGCCCATGAACGCGGTAACACCATCGCCCAAATTTACAAGACGCCCAAGATCTGAACGAATAAAGTGCCTTGCAGTCGCCCAGAGTTATGACCATGTTCTTGCCCAAACCTTCGAATCGCCCAAGATCTTAGCAAACATGAGATGTTATGGTTATCCAAAAGTACAATTATCGAAACAGTTATTGGGTAATTTTATCACGTTCCACGATTCAAAGATGTTCAGTTAAGGACGATTGAACGACAAAGAGTAATGGCAGCAGTTAGAGACGGCAGTTCCACGATAAGTTGGCCACCATGAAGAAAGTGGACAGTTATAAAGTAATTAAGCGGTTTCTAAGCGGTTGATTACAAAGAGAGTATCAAAGGAATATAAAAGGAAGAAAAGACATAGAGCAAAGGACTCTGAATCAAACACTCTCAAACAGAGAATATGTAATTTCAATTTCTTAGTTTAGACTTAAAACATTTCTTTTCAGTACTCGTGTGCTTGCGCCCTTTGGAGGCATTTCTGTTTAAGTTCCAATTGTAAAGTCATTGCCAATAAAACACCTATCTTTGGGACTTTGTCTCAAGAGGTTTGTCCCTTACACAATCGTCTGACCCCTTTTTAATTGTTAGCGACTACCCACGCGAAACAATTTGGCACGTCCAGTGGGACCTTGGTGTTTGGTGTTGAAGATACAAAAGGTGAAACAATATGCCTCAGAAATCCGATAAGGAAGCAGCAAGTCAGGGAGGAGTCCAGTCTGTGATCGAGCGATATGAGGAGCAGCATGGCTCTCCACGAACAGATGGACAGAATCAGAGCAATCACAGTCGCTACGAACTAATGACAGAGTTGAGTCCTCGAACTATGTGTGCATTACTCGGAGAACTCACACAAGATGTCGTTGAACAAGTAAATCTACGAAGTATTCATAATATGGAAAGATTTACCCAGAATGGGAATGCACATTATGACAACATGGCCAAAAAATTGAATACTTTGAACGAAATAATGAATAAGTTGGTAGGCCAAATTTGTTAGCCAGTTGTGCCTCTTACAAACCACTTTCAAATTAGGACAATTGTAGGACATAATCCCCTAGTAGGACACAATCCCCGAGCCCTAAGTTTAAATCAAGGGGTAGAGCCACCTTTTTATCCCTCTACTTTAAACTAGGGGGTGGTGCAATACCAAATCAGAATAGTGGCATTGGTACATCTAACTTGGGGGGTAATCCAAATATAAGAGATAATGTCCTAAATAATGGGCAGAATACCCCACGTGTTAACGAGGGAATAAATGTTCAGGCTAATGGTAACAATGGCCCAAATCATGGTAACTTTATTGCCAATCAAGGACCAAACATTAGGCCTCAAGCAAATCCACCGGTCAACCAACCTGTAGGAATTCCATATGACCCCAACGTCATGTTGAGGAATCAAATTATGGAAATCGTACAGGACCAGATGGTTTTTGGAGTATGTCCTGTCAGTAAGCCGACTTACACAAAGCCATATCCTGATTGGGTAGACCAAGCATATCCATGGCCTAGAGGGTATATGTTGTCGATTTTATCCTGCAAGTGAACGGATCGTAACAAATAGTAAAGTAGACCTTTTGAGTCCGGATTATCGTTCCCACGAGGACTGTACTTTTAATGCCCAATTTATTATTTCTAACTTCTATTTGATGAAAATAAATAAAAACAATGATTAAATGTGATTTTTATTCTAAATACTTAAAAATGCGATTGGTGGCAACGAAAAGTGATTGAGAATTCAAACAATAAATGGACGTTAGGGCGGAACAATTTTACCTATTGGTCACCTTTACTTCATAAATCAAGATTCATAAAACCTAAGGTAGTGTTTGGTCGAATTCTTTTATTGTATTCAACTTACTCCTCTCGAGTTCTCATTGAGCTTATTTAATTAGTTTAATTTCATATCTCTATATAAATTAAATTTAATTAAACGAAACATTGGTTCTAAAAATTCACACACGACCGTAGCAATCAATATAGATATCTCTACACGTTATATCAATTTACCGAATTTTAACATGTGGTCTAAACAAATAATCTGCATCTCTACGTAATCATTGTTCACAAATCATCTAATTAGTGATCAAGTAATTAAATGTATTAAGAACAACATTAAAATCAACACATAAAATATAAAAGCACTAGAATCTCAATTGCATGAAATAAAGGATTCCAAAAGATTACATTGTTCCCCCTAAAATCAAATTTAACTACTCATAATAATGGAAGAAAAATAGGAAATTGTCTTAAAATATATCACCGGATTTGTAATAAAGATGTAGAAGAAAAAGTAGAATTCTTGCACTAAGATCTCATTCCCCTTCCAATGAATGCTTCTAGTCTTCAATTGTTTGGTGTTAATCTTCTTGAATTTCTCTTTTCAATCTCCCTTCTTGTTGTCTTCTCTCCAATATGTCAAAAACGCGTGGCTTGATCCTACAGATTTTTAGTGTGCGGCTCCGCCCTCATTTAGGTCTTCAATTTTGTGTTTATAATGTCTTGGAGTTTAGGGAAAGATTTGGAGATGAGTTGGGTCGAAAAAGAATGGTAAAAACCTAAAAAAATTACTCTCGCACGGCGGCGCCTGGGCGTTGCGATTTGGGCGTCTAGGTGCTGACTTTCTATCAAAATTTTAGCATCATGGCGCCTGGGCGCTGAGGACTGCTTCGATTGCACTGGACAGCTTTCAGTATTTTTGTCATAACTTTTTTGTTTGATATCTAATTGAAATGATTCAAGATGAGTTGAAAATCTAATTCAAAGGACTACAATTTTGCTTCAGGAATCATTCTCCAATTCGATCTTTTTCTATGTCAAAATGAGTCTAAATATGAGACCAAAACTCCGGCGCAAAACTTTTTGGTTGGAAAATGATTTATGATCATATCTTGACTAAATTTGATCCCTTTGACACCTTCCTTCATTCAATTGGCTTCTAGAACTCTCGGATCTTCATTTCAAGTTTCGACACAACTTTTGATTAATTTCATTTTAATCCTCGAACTTTGAATCTCTTACGTTTTGATCATTTCATCTAATTTCGTTAGCTTTTGCCTATTTCCTTCATTTGACCTCTTTTAGCTCTTGTTTTCTCCACTTCCATCAATCTACAAAACAGCACCAAAATTTGTTAGAACTTCTAAAATACTCTCCAAGATAGCAAAATCATGAAATTAATGGCATAATATAATCAGTGTAAATCACTCATCAGTATAAAGTGCCGGAATTCTCACTGTTTACCGGTTTAGGAGAGGTGTCTACTCTAAAACACATAGGGCGATTCACACTGTAAAGTGGTGACGTAACTGATTACCATAAAATGAGGCTGTTCCCTTGTTCATTAACAGGAGTAGCCTTCTCCTGGTTCATCAATTTGCCAGCAAACTCTGTTCAAACATGGCAACAATTGGAGCAATTGTTCCACGCTCAGTTTTATAAGACTGAGTCTGAAGTTACTTTGGCAGATTTGGCGAATCTACGTCAAATGCCAAACAAATGGGCAGAAGGTTTCCTTCAAAGGTTCAAAACAGCAAAAAGTAAATGTTTTGTACCTTTGCCCGAAAAGGAGTTTGTCAAAATCGCTCAAGGTTGTCTAAACTTTGATCTAAAGAAGAAGTTCCAAGACAAGAAATTTCCCGATCTTTTCCAATTGAGCGCGAACGTGATTAGGTATGAACGATTTATAAGAGAGGAAGAGCAAATGAAAAATTTCAGCAAAGGGACTTATTATAGAGACCCAAATTTTGATGTTCATACCATTAACGACGAGTATTACAATCAAACCGAAATGTGTTTGTCCGAATTAGTTAAAGGAGACACATATACTTGTCCTATAATGGCTAAGCCTAGACCGTCAGTCAAAGATGAGCCTATAAAAGATGAAAACATAAAGGCTCGAACGTTCTCGTTCGATGTAACCAAAGTTGACCTTATATTTGATAAATTATATAAGGATAAGCAAATAAAGCTGAGCGATAAGCATAAATTGCCAAGGCCTGAACAAATTAAAGGTAAAAAATATTGTAAGTGGCATAATGCATGGTCACATTTGACTAACAATTGTTTGGTTTTTCGCCATGTGTTACAGGATGCCATTGAAAAATGACGAATTACGTTCGAGGATAAGAGGAAGATGGCAGTGGATGAAAATCCTTTTCCACAGCCACTTGGAGTGAACATGGTGACGTCTGGTTTCAGAAACAAGTTGGCAAAATTCAAGTTGGTTATAAATGATGGCGAAGAAGAAGCTGGACCACATCCCAGTGTCTTTGAACGTACCAAAGGAAAGGAGCCCAAAAAGGACGAAGACGTCCTATGTGCAAAGTGCAAAAAAGAAGTGAGTGCAAATGCAGAGAAACCAGGGATATGGCAGCATCATCATCACCCTAGTTTTTTCCCAAACGCTAAGTCTGGTAGAGGGCAGGATACGTCGTTCTATAAGAGACCGCCTTTTGAGAGGCAGTTCAGGCCAGTAAATAATGGAAGAACATTCAGACCGCAACCTCGCCAACCAAATGTATGGCATTCGTTCCAGTTTAAGGTTGGAAGGGCGATACCTTTCAACGAGATGACTAGAATCCAGCAAAGGCGTTTTCAACGGAACTATGGGCGAATGATGAGACAACAACAGGGAATGCTACGTCCAAAGGCACCTGGACTACTCGAGGCAGTCAATCAAAATGTTCTCAAAGACAGTGAAGAGACTGGAACAGGCAAACCTATGGAAGAATTGCCAGAGGCTTCTTCTGGGAAGTCGAAGTTTGAGCGAGACAGAAGGTATGGAGAAGATCTAGATCAGCCCCTTACTATATAGTTTGGCACGTTACCTCCTATCGTGGCTAATAACTATTTACTAGCCAATGAGTTCAAGAATAAAGAGAAGGGAGAAGAAGAAAGGGAGGATAACGAAGAAGAACCATGCATGCTAGAATATGAAGAAGTCGAAACTTCTAGAAAGGCCTACAATGGTGAAGAAGATGATGGTATGACAGACATCGAAGAAGAAATCGATCTAGAGGCAGAAAGAAGAAAAAGAGGAGTATCGTACAACACTCTATTGAAGCAACTACATCGAGAGGGAGTTCGTGAAGTAGACTTATTGGGAGAACCATCTGGGTGTTCTTTCAATTTTTACGTGTTGTACGGAACGACCAAAAGGAAGAAGAGAGTGCTTCGCTCTGAAAAGTATGGATCACCTCCAAGAATAATGCCTCCTCCCACAGGTTGGGTAATTGAAAAAGAAGTATTAGAAAACAGTAAAAAGGAAATTCAGGAGATAGAGGCTTAGTGCGATATACTGCACGTTGACCTATCACAAAAGGGTAACTCGACAGGGGACAAGCAGGAAGTGGAAATAGGTGCTGTCGAAAAAGTTATTTAAAAGCGACCAGCCATGAAATTGACCAAACACTTGAGGCCATTGTACGTTAAAGCTCTAGTTAACGACATACCTGTGGCAAAAGTGCTTGTCGATAATGGAGCAGCTATAAACACCATTCCATCCAGGATAATGAGGAAATTCGCAAAGACAGAAGGAGGTATGATCCCAACGAAAGTCATCCTGACGAGTTTCAATGGAGGAGCAACTTCAGCCAAAGGTGTTATGCCATTGGACATAACTATAGGAACAACTACTAGGACCACAGTTTTCATTGTAATAGATGGTCCCACTAGTTACAATGTGTTATTAGGAAGAGATTGGATACACGAAAGTCGCTGTATACCTTCATCGCTCCATCAGTGCCTAGTTTTTTGGAATGACAAGAGCGCAGCAGAGGTGGTGCAGGCCGATCATAGGCCTTTTGTCGCAGAAGCAAACTCAATAGAAAGGTTCATGTACGAAGGAAATTATGAACCTGTCAGAGTAGTCCAAGATGTAGAAGAAACTCAGATTGTCGCGCAGAGTGAAGAGCCGTTTTCGGTGGATGCACTCACTGAAATGTTTAGTCAGATGAGGCCAAACATAGTGGCCTTGGAGGAGCTGGTGATTGACAAAAGAATAATCAAGGAGTTTTTAAATGAGTTGTAAGCAACAAAGACAAATGGCCGATATTCAGGCCTTCAAAGCCAAATTAATGGCTTTCAATAAAGAATGCGAGGACAAGACAAAAGAAGCAGCATCCTTGAAATTATTAAGAGACAAATTGGCAGTGTTCGAGTTGGAACAAAGTATTGGCCAAGAAGTTAACAAGGTGGATTGTTTAGAAGAAGAAGTGCCTGTAAGGGAAGTGGACGACGAAGTGATAAGGATCGCCAAGCCTGGATACGCTCAAGCACAAGACCCCCTGATTAAAGTAAATATTGGCAATGAAGGAGAAGATCGCCCAACGTTCATCAGCCAAATGCTCGATCAAGAGGTTAGTGATAAATTAATTACTTTATTAAAGGAGTACAAAGATTGTTTTGCTTGGGAATATGAACATATACCAGGTTTAGATAGAGATTTGGTGGAACATAGATTACCAACCAAGCCTAATTTTAAACCTCATAGGCAACTCCTAAGCGTTTTGCTCCTAATGTACTCCATGAAATTAAGGAAGAGATGGAGCGATTATTAGAAGCAGGCTTTATTAGAACAGCTAGATATGTCGAATGGTTGTCCAATATCGTGCCAGTATTAAAAAAGAATGGTAAACTAAGGGTGTGCATAGACTTTAGGAATCTAAGCATAGCCACACCTAAAGTTGAATATCCAATGCTCACGGTAGATTCTTTAGTAGACTCGACTGCTGGACATGTAATGTATTCCTTCATGGATGGGTATTCAGGATACAATCAAATTTATATAGCTGAGGAAGATATACACAAAACTGCCTTTAGATGCCCTGGGTCTTTAAGATGTTTTGAATGGGTAGTTATGCCTTTCGGCCTGAAAAATGCAGGAGCAACTTATTAAAGGGCAATGAATTTGATCTTTCATGATATGATAGACAAGTTTGTTGAAGTGTGTATAGATGATATAGTGGTCAAATCCCTTAAAGAAGATCATTTTGAAAAATTAAGATGTTCATTTGAGCGAATGAAGCAATATAAACTAAAGTTGAATCCCTTGAAATATGCATTTGGTGTTAATGCAGGGAATTTTCTTGGTTTCTTAGTACACAAAAGGGGGATTGAACTTGATAAAAATAAAGCGAAGACCATTTTAGAGGCCAAACCACCTAGCAACAAAAAAGAATTGCAAAGGTTTCTAGGCCAAGTAAACTATTTAAGACGCTTTATTTCTAACTGTGCAGGGCGAACTAAAACTTTTTCGCCACTTTTAAAATTGAAAAATCAGGACGAATTCGTCTGAAAAGAAGAGCATCAGAAGGCTTTTGAAAGCCTAAAGACGTATTTATCAAGTCCACCAGTGTTGGTGTCACCAATCCAAGGACGGCCAATGAAAGAGTATGTATCGGCTGAAGAAGAATGAATAGTTGGAATGGTCGCGCAGGAAGACCAATTTGGTGAAGAAAGGGCTATTTATTACTTGAGTAGACGGTTAACAAAATGTGAATGTAATTATTCTGTCATTGAAAAATTATGTCTTGCATTGTATTTCACATGTATAAAATTAAGGGCTTATTTACGGCCCGTAACCGTTTATTTAATTTCTAAAGTAAATTTGGTTAAGTATATGTTCTCTCGCCCTATTTTGCACCAAAGGATAGGCCTTTGGACATTAGCCTTATTAGAATTCGAAGTACAATACATACCCCAAAAGGCAGTCAAAAATCAGGCTTTGGCTAATTTTCTGGGCGATCATCCATGCCTTGATATGCTTGAAGAAATTGAGTTAGAGATCAATTCATTCGAATTAAAACCTTGGGCTTTATATTTCGATAGATTGAAAACCTCTTAAGGTGCAGGAGTAGGGATAGCATTGATAAATCCTTTAGGGATTTGTTACAAGTTCGCATTCACGTTGGACAGAATGTGCACCAACAATCAGGCTAAATACGAAGCCTTAATCGTGGGCCTAGAATTAATAATAGATATGGGAATAAAGAATGTGATCATTAGAGGCGATTCTCAATTGGCAATTCACCAATTGATTGGTGATTTTAAATGCCAAAGTGATTCCATTATAAGTCAATATGAAATCGCCCAAGAGTTGTTGGAAGAATTCGACCAAATAGAGTTTCAATGTGTTAATAGGATATATAATGACGTAGCAAACGAATTGGCCCAGATGGCCTTAGGGTACTCAAAGGTTTAAATTGAAAATCCACTTGTGAGTACGTAACAATATTGCCCGTGATCCAAAGAAGGACGAGAACGATTGAAATTCATTGCATACAAGATGGAAATGCAATAGATTGGAGGGCAGAGATTAAGGAGTTCCTTAAAGAACCTAATAAAGGAGATAGTAGAAAAATGAAGTTGCGTTTGCTAAACTATGCACTGATAGATGAAGAGTTGTTTAAGAAGCGCTCTGATGGTATATTGCTAAAATGTGTAAGTTTGCAAGAAGTGAGGACGATCATGGCTGAAGTGCACGAAGGAATATGTGGAGCTCATCAAGCTGGCCAAAGATGAGATGGTTAATTGTTAGGAATGGATATTTTGGCTAAAGATGGGAGAATCATGCGTTCAGTATACAAAGAGTTGTCTAGCATGCCAAAAGCATGGTCCAATACAAAGAGCGCCAGCACAAGAGATGACACCTATTATCAAACCTTGACCGTTTAAGGGTTGGGCGATAGACCTAATAGGGAAGATTTATCACCCATCATCCAAGCAACATACCTTTGTTATAGTTGCAACTGATTATTTCACTAAGTGGGTAGAAGTGGTACCTTTAAAAGAGATCACCCAAAAGAATGTCATAGAATTTATCCGTGATCACATCATTTATAGATTTGAAATTCCACAAACTTTGATGGTAGATCACGGGATATCTTTAAATGGGGATCAAGTGAATAAATTCTTGAGCGAGTTTGGAGTTAAATTAGTGAACTCCACACCATATTACGCTCAATCCAACGGACAAGCAGAACCTTCTAATAAGATTCTAAAAAATATCATAAGGAAAATGATAGATGAAAATGTCAGAAATTGGCACGAATGTCTAAACAAGGCCTTATGGGCTTATAGGACATCGCCTCGGTCAAGTACAAAAATTACTCCTTTCCAACTTACCTATGGACAAGAGGCCATTTTGCCTATGGAAATCAACGTGCAATCAATCAGAGTGTGTTTGCGACATAAATTAAGTGGTGATGAGTATACCAAATCACTAGTTCAAAACTTATTGGAGTTGGACGAATTAAAGTTGGACGTCCTAGATAGATTGCAAGTTCAAAAATGAAGAATGACTAAATTTTATAATAAAAAAGTTATAGCCAAATCGTTCAGCCTGGGCGAATGGGTTTGGAAAACAGTACTCCCTTTGGATAGCAAAGATCCAATGTATGGCAAGTGGTCGCCCAATTGGGAAAGACCATATAAAGTAAATAATGTGTTGCCTAATGGAGCTTATCATTTGGAAGATTTAGACGGCACCAAGCACATGAGGTTTATTAATGGCAAATATTTAAAAATATATGTTCCTTCCTTATGGAAAAGTGAACAAATAAAAGCGAAATCAAATCGCATTGAACGATCGTAGAGTAAAAAGGGTCAGAGCGAAGTACGTTCAAATAAATTTCTTTATTATCAAACGTTCGTTACAAAGTTGCAAAATACAAAATGCTAAATGCTCTATAAACTACAATTAAGAGCAAACTAATTTTTCAGTTGATTGTCGAGTAAGAGTGTTTACTGGCCTTGATTGCTATCCTGATCGTACTACTTCAAAGGCAAGCAGAGAGGTCGAGAAGCACTCTCAGCAAGCAGAAAGGACGAAGAAGCACCCTCACATCTCCTTTCTAAATGCATCGCTGCAATGACGGGTAAGCAGGTTGAGAAGCACTCTCAGCAAGCAAGGTGGCTTGCAGGCGTCCTCAAAAATTGTCTTCCATTATCGAACTCCTTGTAAGGAACATGGAGAGGATGGGAAGAGCTTTGCTGGCCAAAGAATATTTCCTATATCCATACCAAAGGTGGCATCAAGAAAGATGGCAAAATGGGCGGATCAAATGATCCATTTCCATCGAAGACGAAGGTTTTGGATCGATTGTCAAAATGCCAAACAATGGCAGCAAATTGGTTTTGAAGAAGAAAATGGAAGTGAAAATGATAAGTGTGGAATATAAGCGCATTTATAGAGGCATGAAGGTGAAGAGATAGAATATGAACAGCCACATTCGTTCCTGGTAACTAGAATCAAATGGCCTGAAATCTTGGGGAAAGAAACAGAAATACCAAGAGAAAATGTGCGTGAATCTTAGCATAAAGCAGTTAAATGTTTGGGAGGTTGACGATTAAAGACAATGTCAATAAATACACAAGAAGACAAGTTAATCGTTCATCAATGATAATGGTTGCTGGTATGTTCAGAATTCAGTACGAGGTTACAAGGGGAAAATTAATATGAAATTACAAAAAGAAAAGTTAAGACATTAGATGTCTTAATTACAAATCACCCCAGACTGAACGAATCCTTTCCCTAAGTCTCCTCCAATTCTCGCTTTGCTGAGAAGAAGTGACATTCAATTCAGCCACAAAATCATCATCAACCTCTAGCTTCTTGTACTGCTCGACCAAAGACTTGGTTCACTCAATTCCTTAGGAGGCATTTCGCTTTTTGACAGCCATTCTCGCCTTGTAGTTGTCCATCTTTGCTTGAAACTCCTTCATCCGTGCAGCCAAACTGGTCATCAAAGAGTCTTCAATCATGACTTCAGAAGAGATTTCTTTCAATTCGTCCTCAACTTTGTTGATCTCCAGAAGCAAAGATTCTCTTTTAGATACATCGCTAAAATATTGAGTACTTTTGGCTTTCAGTTCAACATTTTTGGCCAGCAAGGAGAGAACCTCAAAATGGACAACTTTCAACGTCGCTTTAAAATCAGCAGAAAGATTGAGCGACGGAAGTGTTAGTGCTTGGTCCAACTTCGCACTCATATGCTCAAGCTTATCCTTATGTTTGGCAGCACTAGCCTGACCGATGTCCATATCCATAAATGACACATACTCAAATATCGACTGCTTAAGGAACTTCATATCTTCCTCTGAAGAAGCAGAAGGACGACTGATTAAAGCAGGGTGGGACGTCTTGACTTGTCCCCAGGAAGTGAACAAGTCCTGGATGGAACGCACAACCTTATCAGCATCCTGGAAAGAAAGTTGCCAACATTGAAAGTTTTCACTACAATGAACAAAGTGGAAGTAAAAGTGAAGCAGAGATTACCTTATCAGCGATCTTGAGAGGTGGCATATCCCCAGCCAAATCTACCACCTGTGGCTCCACCACTTGTGAAGACGTCCCCTTGTCTGAGCGAGAAAACTTTGCCACAACGGGCAAACCCATGGGAGCATCTGCAAAACTCAAAAAACAACAAATCAAAAACCAATAGCACAAGCAAAGGTAAAACATCAAAAAATATATTACCTTCTGGTTCAATGTTTGGGGGGTTGACACCCTGGGAAGAAGGTGGCTCATCCATTGGTTGTGATGAGGATTCCAGGACTGAAGGTTTCTCTTTAAGCGTAGTCCCTTCGTCAGCTGATTTGGATGAAGCAGCCTCAGCAGAGGGTGATGGAGCAGGGGCTGCCAACACCAAAGCCTTCGAAGGAGAGGCTGAGCTTTTCTGAGAAATCCGAATAAACCATTAGCACATAAAAAATATTCAAGTATAGAAAGGTATGCTTGTGAGTAAACTAATTTAATTACCTTTCTCCTGACAATGAGAGGAGTTGTCATCATCATCATCATCATCCTCCAAAATGGGAGATGTTAAGACTGGCCCTTTGTGGCTTGGGATACTTTTAGATGCAGTAGGCTTGGCTGGAAGGGAAGTAGATGGACGAACAGACTGTTTAGCACGAACAGAAGAGGAAGGACTCCTAATGGACACAGGGGTGACCAAAACAGGGGAAGTGGAAGAAATGTCCAGCTGATCCAGTGAATGAAAAGCGCGATTAGCATCAGTTGTAAACAATCTGCGCTGCACTGATGGTCATAGTTGTTCAAAAAGGGGATGGATGACATGGCTAGGATTGAAAGGAGGTAATGAAAAGTTACTCGTCAAAAGAATATTGCGAGCATTTATAGCTTCTGCTTCTGCCTCTGCCTTATTTATGGTGTAGAAGCGATCTATCAAATTTCTTGAATAACAAGGAGGAACAGGCTAAGTTTGGCCGAAACCAAGTTGACGAGCAAAAAATTGGGGAGCATATATTTCAACCCTAGCTTTGGCATTAGTTCCAGTCAAAATATCAAGGAACAACTCCCTCCTGATCAAAAACTGAACCCATATGAGCAGAGAGGTGCTCGCATTGTCCAGGGTAGATGGGGGATGCACATAATCAGGAGTTAAAAAGGGAGGAAAAGGAAAGAAAGAAGGAATTGAATTCAAAATATAAAAGAATGAAAAAAATATCCCTTTTGGACATATGTACAGGGCTCAGTGGGTCAATAGCTAACCCATAGTAACTAGCAGAATGAAGGGAAAGGGATAGAGCACCAAGTGATGGAAAATAGGCTCTCAACCACATTTGAGTAAACCAAAGAGGCCCACTGTCAGTGGGAGATGCACCATTCTTCAATTGGAATTGGAGAGAAGCCATGCCTCTATAGAGGGCGGCCAAAAAGAAAGAACACAAATTCAGAGGCCTACCACGCGCCAATTCTTGCGCTATGAGTAAATAGCTCATAGAAGGCTTCAGGCTTGGCACACACAGAATATATTTACAAAGCCAAATCTGAAGAAAGGCCACACGCTTAGCATGAGAAGGCTCAGTGCTCGAGTGATTATAACAGCTTGTAGGCTTGAATAGGACTCGGTGAGTTTTTTGTCAAATTTTGGGGCGACACCAAAAATCAAAATACCAGGGAAAATGGTATTGCCTAAAGGTGGCAAATTTACTAAGGCTTCAACATCCCTTAAAGTAATGGACATAGGACCAAGAGGGAAAACAAAAGTATTATACTCAGAGGACCAAAAACTTAATGCAATAGGGAAAAGCGCTGAATCAAAAATAGGGGGTTGAAGAGAGATTTCTAAAAAATCAGAAATCCTAGCATTATCAAAAATTGCCTTGGTAAGACCATGGTCCACAAGGCGAGCATGCCATCTACGAAAAACAACATCAGATTTAGGCCAAGTGCGAATACCTCTTTTGTGAAGCGGCCTTAGCGACAAAGAGTTTAGAAACGGAGGGCCTTGAGTACAAGGGAACAGCTGGCCCATCGCCACTTGTTCGACGACCTCGGCATTGTTGAATGAGGAACCTAGATAGAACTTGTTGAGTTCGGCATTGGCTGGTGCAAGGAAGTTAGGAGTTATATATGGCCGAGTGAAGAGTTTCTGGAAGTCTTCGAAACTGAAAGAGTCACTAGATTGGGATTGTGAAGCAGCCATTAGGAACGAAATAAAGCTTTGTTAAAGTTTGCTTGAGAAACGTAGCAGAGAAGCAAGAAGATGAACAGTAATATTACGAGATAGAAGCGCGAAGCAATGAGGCATGATTTAGTAGTGCGATGAAATGGCATGTATTTGGGGGTTATAAGGGTTTGCAATGTCGCACCTTTTCAGGCTATGGAAGAAAATAATGATTGAAATTCTTGGGAATTTCAAATGTTGCTGGGAAACGCAAAGTAAATATGGTAAGTATTAATAATTGGTATTAATTCTGCCATATTGAGGAGGGGGTAATTGTAGACATGCTAGAATTTGCAGCCCAATTCAAATAGCCCAAAGAATGAAGCCCAACTGGGCAATTCAGGATAAAGGCCCAAATATGATTATTAATGAATGTAGTGGAAGCCCACGAACGCGGTAACACCATCGCCCAAATTTACAAGACACCCAGGATCTGAGCGAATGAAGTGCCTTGCAATCGCCCAGAGTTATGACCCTGTTCTCGTCCAAACCTTCGAATCGCCCAGGATCTCAGCAAACATGAGATGTTATGGTTATCCAAAAGTGCAATTATCGAAATAGTTATTGGGTAATCTTATCAAGTTCCACGACTCAAGGATGTTCAGTTGAGGACGGTTGAACGACAAAGAGTAATGGCAGCAGTTAGAGACGGTAGTTTCACGATAAGTTGGCCACCATGAAGAAAGTGGGCAGTTATAAAGCAATTAAGCGATTTCTAAGCGGTTGATCACAAAGAGAGTATCAAAGGAATATAAAAGAAAGAAAAGACATAGAGCAAAGAACCTCGAATCAAACACTCTCAGACAGAGAATATGTAATTTCAATTTCTTAGTTTAGACTTAAAACATTTCTTTTCAGTACTCGTGTGCTTGCGCCCCTTGGAGGCATTTCTGTTTAAGTTCCAATTGTAAAGTCATTGCCAATAAAACACCCATTTTTGAGACTTTTTCTCAATGGGTTTGTCCCTTACACAATCGTCTGACCCCTTTTTAATTGTTAGCGACTACCCGCGCGAAACACAAAGAGGACAAAGAGAAGGTGAAGTGGCTTAAAGCTTCAAGGGATTATTTATTTTTATCATCTGATAATGATAAGCCTGTGATAAACCCTAATCTTTGGATGGTTAAGAATGTTTCGAAATCATGGGCTTCACTGGCGAAGAAGAAACTTGAGGAATCAAGAAAGGCGAAAGCAACACCAAAACCATAAGTGTTATCCTCTAAACTATGGAGTAAGGAATCAGGGTTCAAGAACTCGGGTCGATCAAATTTGGAAGATCATTTTTGAAAGAGAAAACAAGTAATCTATAACTTCGAGGATGACGATGATGTAGATGCCATAAATGTGGATTCTGATATTCGGAAAGAAGAAAATTGAAGCGTGAAGAATGCTAGGAAAGAGGATGTTCAAGAACGCAAAAGATTGTAGTACAAGAAAAGAGGGATGTTGACCTCTCGAATTGGACCTTCCAAGTGGCCAACGGATAGCCAATCCACGTGATCCTCCCTGCGTACAACAATGCACGATCAGCAGCACACAGTCAGAACAAGCGAGGGTGGTAGCGACCGCATACACTCCGACGGTCAAGTCAATGTTGGGTGATTGGAACAGTGCTCAAGTTATACAAAAGAGTGGGGAGGAGAATATATATTTCTTAGTATGGAGGACTGAGTTATGAGAGTTTCATTATTTTTGTTTCTTGCCAAATCTTGGGTATTTATAGATGTAGAGCACCGTTAGATGTGTGACACGTGTATGAATCTAATGGTGTGAGGTGTTCATTTATATGTGTCAATCAGCTGCGTCTAGAGTGGGCAGGCAATTAGTTCTTCTGAGTTGAGTCGACATAAAGCTGATACATCACATCAACTAGACCTATGGAGACATCACATCAACTGATCCTTGGAGGCAGAGGGGATCCTGACAGATATCCTTCTTATAGTGGCGGCGGAGGGATTTGTTAAAGGTGCACTTCAGAATGCCTAACGCTTCGGCATCAGGGGGCACCCACTTCGGGTGGAGATGTGGCGCTTCGGGGAGTGTTGTGCCTGACGTTCCGAAGTGGTTCAGTTAGGGGTGTAACAGTGGTCCCCCAAGGTCAGGCATGAATATTCATATCATGGGTTAACTTGTTTTCCCGATTGTG
Organism: Olea europaea var. sylvestris; assembly: GCF_002742605.1. NCBI lineage: Eukaryota > Viridiplantae > Streptophyta > Magnoliopsida > Lamiales > Oleaceae > Olea > Olea europaea. The sequence continues at coordinate 3,152,532 of NC_036246.1, forward strand.
TATGCCGAACTTAGAGTAGGGACTGCGGATTCTGATGAAGACTTGATGTGAAAGGGTGCATCCAGCAGATGTTTCGAACGCCAGTGGGCTGATGCTTAGTAGTAACCGAGGCGATGTAGGTCATGTTCTATTTTCGGGACGCTAACCTACAAGGGGATGACGCGTTATGAGATGGCTAAGGCTTTGAAAAGCTGAGGAAAAGTAGTGACCGAGGCAATGACCCACAGGGGACTCAGCGTCAGGTGCACCGAAGCTTTGTAAAGCTGGGTGAAGGGCTCAACTGCACCGATGCACTGACCCACAGGGGATGACGCGTTGGGAGATGGCCAAGGCTTTGAAAAGCTGAGGAAAAGTAGTGATCGGCGTCATGTGTGCCGAAACTTTGTAAATTTGGGTGAAGGGCTCATTTGCACCGATGCATTGACCCACAGGGGACGACGCGTTGGGAGATTGCTAAGGCTTTGAAAAGCTGAGGGAATGCAGCGACCGAGGCGATGACCCATAGGGGACTCCGCATCAGGTGCTTCGAAGCTTTGTAAAACTGAGTGCTTCATCCGAGGTGTATTGGGATAGACTGTCTCTAATTTGTAGTATTTTATTATGACATTAATCGATGTGACAGCTGACGCGTATTTCTAAGGCGACAGTTGGATGTGCTGCCTATTCCCAGAAAAAGGGCTCTTCGGCCACTTATTGTTGACGACTATTGTTGTTAGAGGTGACGCACTTTATGAATGCATGAGGGGCAAAGTCAGATCTTGGGTGTTGATCAAATCTGGTGTTTCATTTCAACGATCCAAATTTATGATGAGATGAACGGCCTAGATTGACATCGTTTGAATTCGACGGTGCGGATCGTTTGAGTTCTCCTATAAAAGAAGGACTTAGTGCCATTTGAACATTTTTGCTTTTACAAACTGAGAATCTCTATTGCTCTCTAATTTCTTAGCGATTTTTTATGAGTTTCAAGCGTTTCCCGACGACATTTCCATTTTTCGGCATTAGGACATCCATTTTGGTCAAGTTCCATAAGTACTCTTGAGTTTTTCACAACTTTTTCTAAAAAATATGGCCTGTAAGGGTAGGGGGCATTTTAGAAGGGACCTAGAGGTTGTCAAGGTAGATGAAGACCTAGAGGTTGTCAAGGTAGATGAACCCATTTTGGCCACTTCGGCTGAAATTTTCGAGGCGATTATAGGGGCGAAAACATCTGGAGATGACCAGATAGCCCTATAGATAATTCGGTCCATTGGAGGGTGCGAATATCCTTCCAAATTGAAGTCGGCCAACTTGGTTAGACTTAGGACTAAGTATAGGATTTCGGATAGTGTGGACCTCATATTACCGGGGCCAGATGAGCTAGCCTACTATCCCAGGCCAGGGTGTGTGGCGGTTAGCAAAGCCATCCTTAGGGCGGGGCTTAGGCTACCAATCCACCGCTTCTTTAGGTATGTGTTGAGGTCTTATGGGTTAGCCCCTACTCAATTAAATCCAAACTCCTAGAGCCAAATGGTGGGTTCCTGAATATTGTGGAAGGAGGTGTCTTATGGTGAGGAGATGTCCTTCTCCGTCTTCCAGACCCTGTATATACCTAAGGTCACAGCGAGGGGGGATAAAACGAAGGAGTGGTATTACTTGACCTCCTGCAGGGCCCACAGTCCATTCATTCTCGACCTGCTAAGCTCCATAAAATATTGGAAGAGTTCGTAGTGTTGGACTTCAGGAAGATGGGATAAATGGAGGGGGACCCCTTGGCGCCCCTGACAACACCAACAATATACTCAACTCTTAGTAAATACTGAAACTTCGAATTTACTTGCATACTTGACCCTTCCAGTTCGAAATTTAACTTGTCTATTTCATATAGGTACACTTCCTCGATGTGAGCTGTCTACAGAAGACTTCGATACTATCTGCATTGTTTATTAGCTTTCCCCGAAGAGGAGGTCTTACAATGAGCCGATGAGGAAAAATATCCATTTCGTGGAGCATTATTTGATGGCCTCCCAGGGTGAGTATAGAGGTTACATCATTACAATCTATGGTTGAAGCATTCATACTTGGCCGATTTTGTCCTGTTTGTTGTAGATAACTTTAACAAGAAGAGGCCTCTGAAGCCCGACTTCAAGACCATCCAGAAAATGATGGCTGAAGCTCGGGCGCTGGAGACAACCTCCTCTGCATATAAGAAGCTAACGGAGGATCTGATCGCGACGAGCAAGAAACTCCAGCCTTCCTGGCCGAGGAGAAGGAAGAAGAGGCTGAAACTCCTCGTTGAAAAAGGGTAAACAATCCAAGGGCCTTACTGTGGCGAGGACTGCCACGCGCTGGACCACGATCCCAACCAGGGTTGTGATCAGAGAAAGGGTTGTTGCTCCACCAGAGGCTCGCTCGACTGTTATCGCTCTGACCCCCATTCCTGCAGCACCTCTAGCCCAGCAGCCCGAACAGTAGATCAGGAAGAGGGCTCACCCTGAAAAAAAGGCGAATTTCTTGGGACGAAATGAAGAGGAGCTGATGGGAGAGGTACTGAGGCTCATTTCCCTGATACAACAGCTATGGCGGTGGCCCACAACAAATATTGGACTGAAGTTTGGAGGGACCACACTGCCTCCTGTACTGAGAAGGATCTAGCTTCTACCAGCACCGCGTGCCTCGTCAGTGTCCTGAGCACAAGTGTTCAACTTGAGGCCTTGGTGAATGACCTCAAGGCCAAAAATGTTGACCTAGCCATGCGGTTCGAGGCGAGCTTACAATATGGGGATGCAGTGCTAGAGGCGGAGGCCAAGACTGCTATGGCGGAGAGGAAGACGGCAGAGGTAGAGAGCCAGCTAGGGAGAGCTAACTCTGATGTTGAGAATCTGAGGAAGGAGCTCCATGAGATGGAGAGCCAAGTGGCTGCTTTGACGAGGCGACTTGATCACGCTAGCGAGCTCCACCGTTTGGCTATGGAGGCTCTGGAGGCCTCAAACAAAGAGAAGGCTGAGCTGAGGCAGAGGGTGGAGGCCCAAGTGGAAGAGATCGAGTCTTTGAAGGCTGAGGCGAAGGTGGTCGATGAGTCAGCTGTGCAGCACTTCATTGATCATTTCAAGGAGCATCCTTTATATGACACCTTTCCCAATTATTGGGCCTCCTGGAATGCCCAAGCGATGCTGGAGCGGCTGAATGAGGTTCATCCGACACTGGACACTTCTGTTCTTGAGGCAAAGTTTGGTGGACCTAATGGGGGTCGCCCAGACATCGCATGTGCCGAGGAAGTTGTGGAGGAAGTGGGGGATAAGGCCATAGTGCCAATAGATTAGGGCTGCATTGTAGCAGCTTCGGCCCAACTCTTGTAATCTTTTTAATATTAATGAAATGTAATTTTTTGCTCAAGTAGTAATACTTCGTTTGTACTGAACTGTTTGTATCTTGATGAGTAATGGATAAGTAAATATTAAGCACCGCTTACCGACAATACCTAGTCGATGATAGACGAACGGATCCATATAAAATACTGAAGAACTAAGGCACCAATTGCTTAACTCGTATAACATAATGGAGAACTGGGGTATTATAACTTAGGAACTTACATTATCTTTTATTAAGGCAGTTTCAGCACTTAGTAAGATAGGAATGTTACAATACTGGACAAAATATATATCGGATCAGAACATACACATCACTGATAGTACTTCCTCAAGTGTTCAATGTTCCACTGATGAGGCAGTACATTTCCTGCCATGTCTTCTATTTCATAAGTGCCAGGTCGAGACTCCTTCCGGATACGGTAAGAACCTTCCCAGTTCGGTCCAAACACTTCAGACCCAGTTGGTTTTGATGATTGGAAGACCCTTTTGAAGACGAGGTCCCCTTAACGAAAAGTTCAGTTTCTGACCTTGGAGTTGTACTAACGGGTCATCTTTCTTTGATACTTAGCCAATTTTATTTGGGAGGAATCCCTCATTTCTTCAAGGAGGTGAAGTTCGTACACTTGAGCTTCGTTGTTTTCGATCTCATTGAAATTTATCCGACGGTGAAAAGGAACTCCCACCTCGACAGGACTCATGGCTTCGGATCCGTAGGTCATGGAGAAAGGTGTTTCACCTGTTGCGGTTTGGCTGGTTGTTCGAATGGCCCAAAGGACATGGGTAAGCTCATCGACCAATGCCCCTTTCAAGGTATCAAGCTTCCTTTTAAGGGTATGTTTGATAGTTTTATTCACCGCCTCAACTTGCCTATTCGCTTGGAGGTGATGAGGCATTGAGAAATCCTTCCTTATCACCAGCTCGTCACAAAAGTCTCGTATCTTCTTATTGTTGAACTGTCTTCCGTTGTCAGACACTAGAGAGTGGGGAATGCCGAACTTGTAAATAATGTTTTTCAGACGAATTTTGTAGTATTTGCCTCGGTGATCTTGGCCAGAGGTTCAGTCTCAACCCACTTGGTGAAGTAGTTAATGGCAACAACGGTGAAAGTTACGCTTCTTCTTCCTTTTGGGAATGGGCTAATGAAGTTGATGCCCCACTTGGAAAATGACCAAGGGCTGGTGACCACGGAGAGGCTTTGAGAAGGCAGCCTTTAGATGTTTGAGAAGTGCTGGCGCTTGTCACATTTTTTAACAAACTGGCAAGAGTCCCTTTTCAGGGTCGGCCAGAAGTAACCTTGTCAAAGTATTTTGTGTGCCAGAGTCGTTTCTCTGGAGTGGTTACCACAGACTCCATCATGGATTTTTCTAAGTATATACATAGCTTCTTCTCCTCCAACACATCGGAGAAGTGGCGAGGCGAAGCCCCTTTTGTAGAGAACATCATTCTGGAGAAGAAAGTGAGCAGTCCTCCTTCTCAATTTCTTCACCTCGCTTTTCGAGGGTGGCAGGGATTGATCTCTGAGGTAGGCTATGATGGTTGCATTGATCTCTGAGGTAGGCTATGATGAGTCGCATCCAAAGTGGGGTGCCTTCAATCCATAGTACATCTTTACCTCCAGAGATGGAAGGCTTCAGTAAGTGCTCAATTGGGACAATTTTTAACAACTTCGAATCCCTACTGCTGGCCAACTTGGACAGGGCATCAACGTGTGTATTTTCAAGGTGTGGGACTTGAACCAGTTTGAATCTCTCAAAATGAAGGATTAGGTTCGGAACCAATTTCAAATATGCAGCCATGCCACTATTTTTGGCTGTAGACTTTCTGTTAACTTGACTTACCACAAGTTGCAAATCGCTACTTGCCAGGAGCCATTTCACTTGCATTTCTTTTGCTAGTCTAAGGCCTTCTAGGAGGGCCTTATATTTCACAGCGTTGTTCGAGGTTTTGAAGCCGAACCTGACTGTGCAGTTTAGCTTATGGCCCTCCGGCCTTTCCAAAACAACTCCTGCTCCAAAGCCAGTTTTTCCTGACGACCCATCCACAAATAGTTTCCATGTTGAAGGCTCGATTAGTTCCATTGCCACCTTCATTTATGGGGTTTTGACGAACTCAGCCACAAAATCTACGAGGGCTTGGCCCTTGATGGCATTTCGGGGTCGAAACAGTAGGTCAAACTCGCTGAGCTCGACTGCCCACTTTAGCAAATGGCCCGAAGCGTCTATTCTCTGTAATACTTGTTTCAAGGGGGAGTTGGTGAGAACTTCAATCGAATGGGCCTGAAAGTACGGCCTCAATTTTCTTGATGTTGTAACAAAGGAGAGTGCAAGCTTTTTCATATCTGGGTAGCGTGTCTCTGCTAGGAGTAGTGCCTTGCTAATATAGTACACCGGTAGTTGATGTGTGTTTTCCTCTCTGACAAGGACTGCGCTGACAGCTTCGTCAGAGACCGCAAAGTACAGCAGTAGTGGTTTTCATGGTTTAGGTTTGGATAGTAGTGGTGTCTCTCCTAAGTGCTTCTTCAGCGCTTGGAAGGCTTTTTCGCACTCATCCATCCATTAGAACTTCTTTCCTTGCTTCAAGACTTTGAAGAAGGGTAGGCTCTTATCAGTGACCCTGGAGATGAAGCGGCTTAGTGCGATTATCCGACCATTGAGGGTTTGGACCTCCTTTGGCATCTAAGGTAACCTCATTTCCAGTAAGGCTCTTATCTTTTCCAAATTCACCTCGATTTCTCTTTGGTTCACAATATACCCTAGAAATTGACCCGAAGCTATCGCGAAGATGCACTTGAGAGGGTTCAACTTCATTTTATACTTTCTAAGAATCTGAAAGGTCTGGTCGTGGTAACTTACGTGCTCTTTCACCTGGAGGCTTTTAACTAGATTTCCATAGTTTTGCCAATGAGCACGGTAAATATCATATTAACCAGCCTTTGATATGTAACTCCGGCATTTTTCAATCCGAAGGGTATCACCTTATAGCAATACAATCCTCTGTCTGTGATGAACGATGTGGATTCCTCATCAGGTCGGAACATAGGTATTTAGTTGTACCCTGAGTATACATCCATGAAGTTCAAGAGCTCATGTCCAGCAGTAGAGTCCACCAGTTGGTCTATCCTTGAGAAGGGGAAGTTGTCCTTAGGACATGCCTTGTTTAGATTTATAAAATCCACACACACCCTCCATTTTTCGCTAGGTTTCTTCACGAGGACCGGGTTGGATATCCACTTCGAATAGATGGCTTCTCTGATGAAGCTGCTGTGACTTAGTTTGTTAACTTCTTCTTTGAGCGCTTCATATCGCTTTGAGTTGAGGGCTCGCCTTTTTTACCGATGTGGGGCGCAGGAGGAGTTGATGTTAAAGCAGTGGAAACTGACCCTTGGGTCTATTTCCACCATGTCTTTGTGCTTCCAGGTGAAAAAGCCCAGGTTCCTTTTCAGGAAGTTTATCATTTTTTCTTTCACTTCAGGGGTAGCGCTTTCCCAATCTGCAAGACCTGAGTGGGATCTTCAGGGTTGGTCGAAAAAGTTTCCAATTCTTCCATTGGGGTCGCATTTGGTTCAGACTCGATGATTCGGGGAGCCAACTCATCAAGAGGGTACCCTTCTTCAGGGGCCTCTACCATGTCAATGTCTTCCTTCTGTTTAGAGGTATGTCCTTGTTCAGGGGCGTCGAGCATTTCTATGTCTATATCGGCTTTGTTGGCGACCTCTGTTATAATGACATTAACAATTCGGGGTTCAAACTTTCGTAGAGAGTAGAGGTAACATGCTCTCGAGCCCATCCGATCGTCTCGAACTGTAGCAAACCCAAGTTCAGTTGGAAACTTCATACACAAGTAATGGATGGAGGTGACTGCCCAGAGATCTTTTAAGGCAGGTCGGTCCAAAACTCCATGGTAAGCTGATCTGTCGTCTACCACTAGGAACTCCATGAGGTGATGGGCCACTAGGGGGGCTGACCCCATCTCAACAGGTAGAGTAATTCGCTTTCGTGGTACGATGCTGTCGCTAGTGAATCCAAATAGCGGGTCGGTCATAGGGATCAACCCTTGTTCAATCTGTCTTTTATCAAAGGTGGATTCGAACAGTATATTTACCAAGCTGCCATTGTTAACGAGCATGCGCTTGAGTCCGGTTGGAGCTACTACAGCTCTCACTACTAATGCATCACAGTGGGGGTGATGTACTCCTTGTACATCTTCTTGAGAGAAAGTGATTGGGGCCATCATATTGGCCCCTTGGGTTTGATTGACAATGTAGGTAATCATTGGTGGATCCTTTGCTTCCCTTGTGTAGTTCTTCTAAGCGTTCCTGGTATTGTCCCTGATGTGAGGTCCTCCTATGATTGTATCAATTTCCCTGATGGTTTGGCCCCAAGATAGGGCCTGATCCCTATGCCTAGATTCTCTCCTCTAAAGTGACTGGTCTTTATATCGCCTTTCTTCCCTATTCGGGGAGGTGGATTTGCAGGGATTTTCATCCCTTCTTGAGGAGCGTGGGTTGTTTCGGTTTGAGGATTGAGGAGCATCCCTGCATTCGCTGGTGTCGTGTCCGTAAAGTTGGTGAAAGGTGTAGAACCTCGCCCCTTCTAAGGGTCTGTTTGATTACTTCTTCTTCTTTCGATTGTTGTTTGTATCTTCGGATGGTCCCGCCTCGGTAGGGCCATTCTCGTACACTGGCACTACATTTAGCGTGGCAGAAGCTAACACTTGTCCGAATGTGGGAGCTATCATGTGTCCTTGGGTCCATTGCTAGGTGACGAGGTGTGCTACCGATCCTCGACTACCAGCCGCTGAGGATGAGGGAGTCCCTGCGCTGCACGATTTCGGTGGTCAATCATCTCTTCATTGACAATCTCCACTCTCATCATTTCTACCAGTTCGTCACAGGTAGTGGGATTCTTGCTACGTACATCATTCCAAAGCAAAGTGTTCATGTTGAGGCCACCTTTCAAAGTTGAAAGGACCTATCTGTTAGTAACTTGCTCACAATATGTCATTTCATCGGTAAACCTGGTGTAGTATCTTTTCAACGTCACTCCAGGTGCCTGCCTCATATCTTGTAGGCGTTGCACTTGGGCCTCTCCCTCTCTACGTGAGAGTTACTGGTTCAAAAATGCTTTCTTCAAATCTGGCCAACTCTTGATGCTCGGGGGAGGCAGTCTGCTGTACCACACTTCGACGACTCCTGCAAGGGTTAGATGGAAGGCCCTACATTTCAATGCGGGTGAGGCTCCTCTGAGGCTCATTTGTGTCATATACTTGGTGAGGTGCTTTTCCGAGTCCCTATTTCGCTCATACTTTGGGATTTTAGGGGGCATAAAATTTTGAGGCATTGGGAAACTTAGAATTTCCTTTGAGAAAGGGAGGTTGTCATCATCATCATCAATTTCATAAGATCGACATGGCCCCTCGGAGCCTTCATCATCTTGCTCGTTCTATGGATATGCTCCCCCTCGACTGTCCCAATCGACTCAATTCATTCTCTCCCGCCTATTTCTAGGCGGAGGAGGTGCTTGTTCTTCTAGTTCTTGCCTAGTCAATCTTTGCACAGAACGAACCCTATTGCTAGGGTTCTGTCCTATCAGGTTGAAGACACTGATCGACTTTTGTGGTTCGACTTCTGGTGGAAACTTTTCTCCTAGCTGTGGTTCTGCTGGTTAACTCCCCTACGCATAAGATGTGACATCTACACCCATTTCTCTTTTGAGGGGGTGTTCCCTCCACTTGCTCGAATGGCCTCGACCATAAGATACCGAAATTTCTTGCACTGGGTGAGACTCTTGGGGCATCTGGAAGCCCTAATGACCTTGGGCTTGCATGAGGAATTCACGCATCGCCATATTCTGAGCTACAATATCTCTCATGCCTGCAGCTATTTGAGTAATTCTTTCAGTGAGCATGGCTGTTCTTTCACCTCGACAACGCCGATGATGGAGTCTCTGGTGAGTGACATTGTTTCAGAGCACCTCTTCTTTAGAGGCGTCTCTAAACCCAGGATTTGCATCCTCATTATTAGAACTCATCTTGTCCACCCCTTTCTCAAGGGTGTTAAGAACTTGGATTGTAGGTTTGTTCTTTTTCAAGAATGTGCCCTTTTCAGGGTAAGTCGACGATTTTCCGATGATTTTTTCGGGTGGAAAATGTGGAACTTTTGGACAGGAAGAGTTTCCACAGATGGCGCGAATCTATTGACCTCGCGACTTGGACTTTCAATGTGGCCAACGGATAGCCACTCCACGTAATCCTCCCTGCGCACAACAATGCACGATCATAAGCACACAGTCGGAACCAGCGGGGGTGGCAGCTGTCGCATACACTCCGACGATCAAGTCAGTGTTGGGTGATCGGAACAGTGCTCATGTTATGCAAGAGAGTGAAGATGAGAATATATATTTCTTAGTATGGAGGACTAAGTTGTGAGAGTTTCATTATCTTTGTCTCTTGCCAAACCTTGGGTATTTATAGACGTAGAGCACCATTGGATGTGTGACACGTGTATGCATCTGACTCATAGGCGTCAATCAGCCACGTCTAGAGTGGGCGGGCAATTAGTTCTTCTGAGTTGAGTCGACATAAAGTTGATACATCACATCAACTAGACCTATGGAGTCGTCATATCAATTGATTCTTGGAAATAGAGGGGATCCCTAACAGATATCATTCTGACAATGGCGGTCGAGGGATCTATTAAAGGTGCACTTCGGAGTGCCTAACGCTTTGACATCAGGGAGCACCCACTTCGGGTGGAGATGTGGTGCTTCGGGGAGTGTTGTGTCTGACATTTTGAAGTGGTTCATTTAGGAGTGTAACAAGGGATACAAAGAAACGCAATATATTGAATATCATAGTATTCTTGTTTCCTTTTGTACTTGGCAACATTGAGCTTGTTTAGTTAGCTTATCTAATTTTTTGTTATACTCGTGTAATTTCCTTTTGACTCTCCCCTGCTCGTACATTAACTATATCTTGCATGTAGTATTCCCCTCGTTTCATGTAATAGACAATTTTTTGTGAAATATAGACATGATTTTATTTTGCCAATATCAGTTTTGAGTCAAGCTACACGTTCTTTTTAAATATTTAACCTTTTTTTTTTAAACCAATTTTATAGTTCAAGAATCACCAGAATTTTATCAGTTGTGATTTAAATTGACGGTTACACAATGTTTGATCTGTTCTCTGTTCAATCCTTCTCAAACATGCTATCGAGCTCCAGATCGAGAGTCCATCATACAGTTCAAGGAAGAATATTTATACACCATGAAAAAAAGTTCCATCAATTCTACTGCAAATACTGGCATGGAATTCAGTCTCAACGTTCTTCATTATTTTCGTATGGCATTTTTCCTGTTATCAAATTAGGGTTCAACAAGTTCCTCCAGCTTCAAGCGAAAGAAAGCACAAAAGGTATTTACACGAACAAAATACTATCTCTGTCGTTTCATGCTGCTACTTGTTCTTCTTTAAGCTGCACCTCATTTATATCCTATGTTTGTTCTCATAATCTATTTCTTTATGTAAGGAAGGGTTTTTGGTTACCATGTTCTATGGTTTGCAGTGTTAGCCTGTCGAGATTTCATGATTAACTGATTTGGAGTCGGTCGAAATCCTCTCAACGTGTTTATGGACATCGCATCCAACATTGTACATTTGTAATAACACTTGTGGAGAGAATTAGAATTGATCTCAATTCTCTAAATCAACTTATCATTAAGTCATGTCATAAAAGTATTTGAAAAATATTATAATGTGCTAATATAAATACATTAATATCGTAACTCCCATTTTACTAGTTGAAGGGTACTATATATGGATTACATGAAACTTGAAACATCAATTATATCATAGTTGCTTGCTAAACAATTCACATCTTTATGGGAAATATATGTGATGATATATGTAACATAGGGTTGATATTCGTAAAGGCCTGAATTCTAGTTTGTGCATTTAAAATCAACCTCGCTATCGGAGGTTCAAAATATACTGATAATGAAAATTTTTAGGGATAAAAAGTCTAATATTGAACGTTTCATAAAATTCTAGTAAAGTTACAATAGGGTCCAGAAATAAGGATGTATACCTAAAGAAGCCAAATTTCAGTTTTAATAAAATAAGTACCGATACTTAGGAGATCAAATCCGTGTATGTATGTATCTATATATGTATATATATATTATCTTTTTTAATCTGAATTTAGATTATAGTAATAATGAAAACTTCAGGGATAAAAAGGCTAATATTGAATTTTGGTATGTTCCTCTTATTTCCAGGCCATGCACTCGGGACATGCTGGTGCTATCATAAATAAGAGAAATGGAGTTAGAATGCAGGTTGGTTCCCTAAAGAATGGGCTACCAAGTCGGAGTCCTACCATGCGAAATCAACATATTCAACCTCTCCGTGGCGTTCACAAAAGATAACCAGAACGTGTTCATATCATTCTTCTTAAAATTCTTTATCATGTGGGCTGATTTTCACATTCAAGGTGAGATTACTTAACACAAGTGCAGTTTTACTGGTTCTGTTGACCTCCGAATATGTTGCCAACAGATACCGGACCCACCCGCGCACACGTGAGTGAAAGTCCAACACACTAGGACACGTGGACGGTCTAAAACGGATAGATCAAGGGCGTGGGAGTAGCTTAACGGCGCAGGACGAGAGCGTTCAGAATCTGACGGGATGGTCGTAGACCGATTGTACAATAATTACCAATCGATGTTTGTAAATGTGTATGTAAAAATGTGTAAACTCGTATTGTGTTGCAAGATAATAAGAGAGAGTTAAGTAAAGTATTGTTCTTTGTATTGATTCTTGCATTAGCCTTTGTATGGGGTACATGGGGAAGTATTTATAGTGTCACCAATTAGATCGTGACCCTTGGTTTGGGGTACACGTGGCCTCATTCGGACAATTTACATGTCAAATTGTAGGCATCAGTCATACCTAGCCTACTATACATTTATTGATTGGCAGAGCCGCATCTACTAGTGACAAAACTTAATATTTACACTCATGAAAAACATCCTATCAATCATTCAAGTAAGATCTTGTGCAGAAGATCTCTTGGAAGAAGTGTCTATGGAAGGTGCTACTTTGTTATCCGGAGGTTGCTACCTCAGCTACTGAGCTTAGGCCAACAGGGCCTCCTCCATTCACATAATAATTCCACTTCAGGGCTTCGGCTCCATTTTCATGGTGCTTCCGCATCATGGTCTCAACTACTTTTCATAGTGCTTTGACATGAGAACCTCGGCCATATATACCACTTCGGCTGGAGTGCCACGTGGTTCAGCATGAGTGGACCGTAGGCCCTAGTGGGTTGGCCAAGTGTATCAACACGTAACAGGTTCTGGGCTCTTTTTGCTTGTTTAGTGAATTATGAGTTGGTATTTTGAGAAAATAAAAGAAGAAGATAAATATAAAATCAGGCAAAGACTTGAACACGAAAACAAATCGTTGTTTTCAAATGATATTTGCCTCCTCTGAGGATACTTTTAAGGATTAAATTGGCAAATAGTTGGTAGGATTAATTTCAAAAGCAAAAGTGATCTTTAAAATGAACTAGTGAAAATTGACTTTGAATATGAAGAGAAATTGGATTTGTAATAAATTTGGAATGAATAATGTAATCTAAAATGTCGTCTAGTGTTTTTTTTTTTTTTTTTTTTTAAATTTTTCATTAATCACCAACCTCCTATATATAGCCATCAACAATGTTGTACAAAGTGATGGCAAAAATCATTGAAAAGCCACTAGAATTTCAATTAGTATTGGGTAAAACTCCCGAACCGAATCAGAACAAACCAAACCCAAGATAAACTGAACCGAATCGAATCGAGTGATTTTTCTTAAGTTAAATACCTAAAAGGGTATCTAAATTGGGAATCAACAGATTTGGTTCGATTATCGATTCTAAATCAAGAACCTAATAATCTAATAAGAACCGATTCTCCTTAATTTTTTTATTTTAAATAAGCCAAATTGTTTTATTTTTTCTAAATAAATTTGCTAAGCCAAAAATATGATTTTCTTTTTTCTAATTTTCAGTCCAAACCCAACTTAATCAAATTGACCTAAATTTACCAAATTTGTTAATCTACCATAGTGTATTTTCTACCATTCTAGAGAAATCGAATTAAAACTTGACAGTGCCTTTTTTAATTGTTGTAAACTCACTATCGTCCTCTTCCTGTGATTTTCACAATCAAATATATGAAAAACTCATTAAAGAGAGATACAAAAAACACATAAGATTGGACTACATTATTTTATAAGAGCTAAGATTGAACATATCAATAATTGAATTAATGTAACTTTGTAAATATTAAAAAAATTAATTATAGTATAGAACCTCGGAATCGAACCCGAAAGTTTCTATAATTAAATTTGGACCTGACAATTCCAATTACTAAATACTCGAAAATTTCAAATATGGTTCAATTCTCGTTAAAACCGAACTGGACCATACCCAACCCTAATTTCATACAAAAATGATCACCAACAACTAGAATTTTGTTCTATACGGTCGCATAGTACAAATCTATGCGACCGCATAGATCAATTCACGGCAGGGCCCTCTAGGCCCTACAAATATGTGTGCGACCACATCCCTTGTTGGCCTATGCGACCGTTCGGCTTCCAATTTTTATTTTTCATTTCACACACGTTTTATTGATTTTCACATATATTTTATTGATTTTAAACAACAATATATATCAGATATTTTGGTATACGAAATGATCGGAGTTTTTAGATATTTTGTGAAAAGTTTTTTGATTCAAACCCTTTTTGTTATAACTTTCTCACGAAACATTCCATATTTGGATCATCCCTCATCTTTATCTTAAAGTTGTCAACTTTCTCAACAATCTGAAAATTTTTAAGATTATAGATCGGCCAAGCTAGTAGAATCCCTTGTTACATCTGCGTACGAACCACTCAAGGGCGACTAAAGGAGAAAATTGAAGTTTTCCAACCCCTCTCCACACCAACTGTCATCATCACCTTCTTCTTCTACGTTCATACGGACTTTCTTCCTTTGGGACTTTGAAGAAGATTTACATGCACACATTGCAATGGTAATGAACAGAGAGCGGTGAAATCGAGTTCTTTTCTCCTTGATTTTTGTACTATTAACTCCATGGTCGATTAATGTGCAACTTCCCCATCTGCCTATGGATGTTATAAGTACACTATAATAATCGCCGTCAATTAATAACACACTCACACTCACACGCACATGTATGGTAAAGAGAGTCAACCAGGGATTTGGAGAGAAGATGAAGACAAGAGCACAGCCATTTCTAATCCTTCGGAATAGCTAGTATAGATTAGAGAAAGGGTTCTATTCTTCGTTTCTATCAATTTTGTGACTCAAACGTACAACTGAAGATTATATTATGTATGACTATGGCATTCTAATTGCAATTGAGGGTCATATCAAGGAATTGGGGGTAACACGAGGAACCGAAGGTCACAAAGCAGTGTTCATGATCGCACGTGTGGAATCAAAAGTTACAAAATGGTGATTTACGATCATAATAACTCAACAACTCAACATGCATTTGTTAGGATTCACATCCGAAAATTTGGGATTTGAAGCACATGCTTGAAAAGTTCAAATGATAAAAATAAAAATAATATAAAAAAAATTTTAAAAATAAATCATTAACTATTCAGAAGAATTATGGCAAAATGAAATAAAGGACTGCTTACACGAAGGCGACTTCCATATTAAAAACACTAAAGGATAGAAAATCAAGAAACCTTCAATTGAAAAGCCTTTTATTTGGGATCGAGATATCCACAAGGCTCTTGATTTTGTTTTTTCAGATTTTAATAATTTTTATTTGTTTATAAATAACTAAAAGCGTTTTCTTCACAAAGATTAACACTAGATCTTGCGAATAATTGATGACTTCAATTTAAAAAACGAAATAAATATTAGCTTTTCGAAAATTAACATAAAGGGATAGTTCTTGTGAAGGTAATAAATACAAAACGTCCCATCGTTTGTACTCATTGCTCATATCGTATATATCATTTCACATTTGACAAATGCATCCTCGTTTCAATATTTTCTTGCGGAGTTGGTCATTTCCATCTCGTTCCATCAATTTCTTCCATCAAATATGGTAATTGGTGCAAAACACCTCTATCATTTGGTTTTATTGCGCAAAATATCCATATCTTTTGCCTTCATTGTGCAAAAGGTTCTTACCCTTTATTTTCTCCATTAAAGCATTGTAAAAATAATTAATTTACCTTCTTCTTTAAAACAAAAGAAAAAAAATAATTGGAAAAATAAATAATTTATTTAGAGTTCCAAATTTTTTAAAAAAAAAATACAAATGAGTTTCACACAAAACAATCTAAAACATACAAACAAAAGAAAAATATTTATCTTCTCAATTATCGTTACCTACCCTACCCCTACCCCCATCTTCCACTACTATTAAAATAAGTAAAAAGAGAATTATAAGTATAAAAAATGTAAGAAAAGAATTAAAAATAGAAAAGCAAAAAAAAAAATGTAAAATGGTTCTTCTTTCCTATTCAATTTTGCACCTTGCCACAGGCCACCATCTCAGCCCATTCTCCTCATCTCACTGTGGCACCATCCAGATATTTAGCTATTTTCTTGTAATAAAATTTCGTATTCCAATATCTTTTTTTTTTTCAACGACGTTACAAAAAGGTGTTCTTTTTTTTTTTTTTTTTTCTTTCTATATAAGGATTTAACTTTTAAATTTTGATCTCATTTTGTTCAAATTTCTTTTGCCTTACAAAATAATGTTTGAAAATGAAATTTCCTCTTCAATTAGAGAGTTCATTCGAGATTTTAATCCAAACCCCTATCATAGCTGTTTTAATTCAAATCTAGCTAAGAAAATAATTTTTATGTTGGGAAGATGGATTTTTTTCAGTTAATATATTTTAAATGGAACTCGTTTTCACTATTTGAAAATTTTAGGACTTTGATTATAATTATTTATTTTTTATATTATTTATTTCTTTATATTTTCTTATTTAAAGATGAAGGTAAATTAATTATTTTAACAATGTTTTAATGGAGAAAATAGATGATAAAGACATTTTGCACAGCGAATATGTAAACGATATGGATGTTTTGAGCTATGAAAGCAAACAATAAGGACGTTTTGCACCAACTACCAATATTTGAAGAAATGAATTGATAGAATGAGATGGAAATTAAGAACTAACTCCACAAGAAAAAGTAGAACTAACGGCGTAAATATCAAATTTGAAATGATAGGGACGATTTGCAGAAACATTTTGTGCTAATTATCCTTGTAAGTAAGTGATGACTTCATTTTAAATTTTAAATCAAAAGCCAAAATGTGTATTTTGAATTTTCTTGTGTAAAAGTATTTAATTCAAAAACATAAGAAACAAGAATATTATGGTAAGTTTTTCTTTACTCTGAACAAACTCGGCTTCATATTTATGCTATGGAAAGTTTCCATAGTCCTAAAAGAACTCTACTTCTCCCTCCTACTACTATATATACATCCCTCGTCCCTGCCCCTTGACCATCTTGAATTTTCACACAAAATTTCAATTGTCTTTTGCTTTTAGGGATCATCAGAAACTAGAATTCAGGTTTCCAGATTTCTGTGAATTGCCTCTCAAAAGTTGTTCCCGAATCATGAAGGATTTGGTACTAACGCTAGGAGGAAGAGAAATATGCAGGACTCTGATCAAGAAAGAATCCATGGCAGGTTCCTGCAGTAAAGAGAATGCAGATGCTTCAGATAATGATGGCGATTGCTCCTTTTCTGGATCTTCCAGGACTTTTAATCCCGAGAAGATGGTTCGAGAAAAGAAGTCTTGGTTGAACTACGAATTAATTGGGAAAGAAGTTTCGAAACCAAAGCATAAGAATTCTTCGGTGCAAAAGTGTCGGTCCAATAAGGTTAAGATCACAGTGGACAAAGAGAAGGTGGAATGGCTTAAAGATTCAAGGGATTATTCGTTTTTATTATCTGATAATGATAAGTCTGTGATAAACCCTAATCCTTGGATGGTTAAGAATGTTTCCAAATCACGCGCTTCAATGGCGAAGAAGAAACTTGAGGAATCAAGAAAGGCGAAAGTGACATCAAAACCACCAGTCCTATCCTCTAAACCATGCTGTAAGGAATCAGGGTTCAAGAACTCGGGTCGATCAAATCTGGAAGGTCATGTTCGAAAGAGAAAACAAGTAATCTATGACTCCGAGGAGGATGATGATGATGTAGATGACATAAATGTGGATCCTGATATTCAGAAAGAAGAAACTCGGAGCGCGAAGATTGCTAGGAAAGAGGATGTTCAAGAACGCAAAAGATCTTAGAACAAGAAAAGAGGGAGACAGATCGAGTTGCAATACCTATTGAATATCATAGTATTCTTGTTTCCTTTTGTACTTGGCAACACCGGGCTCGTTTAGTTAACTTCACTAAAAAAATTTAGTACTGATGTAATTGTAATGGACAATTTTCTTCGAGAAATATAGACATGATTTTGTTTTCTTGACATCAAATTTCACGGGAAAAAGTTCTAATATTGTAATGTTCATAAATTCTTGTAAAGTTGAAACAGGGTCCAAAAATAAGGATGTCTACCTAAAGAAGCCAAATTTTGGTATGGTTCAATTATCCCTAGATTTTTATTTTTATTTTTATTTTTAATCTGAATTTGTTATTCTTGAATCTTTCTTGCGAAACCAGTGAAGAGGCAAAAAAATATTGGGTATATATATGTAAAGACCCCAATAAATAATTGGACCAGTCTCTCGACCCCTTTAGAATTTCTTTTTCATTTTTATTATTATTGATCTTGCTTGACACGCCTTATTTTGTGATAGGACATCTAATGGCAAAGAGTGACGTGTATATCTTTGGTGTGGTTTTGGTTGAAACGTTGACTGGGAGAAGATCTAGGGATAAAACCAGACCAAATGGTGGAATATATCTCGGAGACAGAAGAAGGTTCTACAGGCTCGTCGACCCTGTCTTTGGGTTCGCTTCTCAATCAGAGGAGCACAGAAAGCTGGGCAGTTGGCAGCTCTATGTCTTAGCTGTGATGCAAAAGATCGACCTGTGATGAGTGAAGTTGTAGAAGCTCTTGTACCGCTGCCTAATTTGAAGGACATGGCCTGTTCCTTCTCCTATTTCCATGCCATGCACTCAGAACATGCTAGTGCCATCTAGGGACGGAGCCAGGAATTTAAGTTACAGGGGGCAAAAATTTAGAAATTTAATGTATAAAATACCTACTTAGTGCTTATATAGTTTGTTGCCAACAACGTGAACGGGTAATTAGATGAATTGTTAAGCTTGTTTCGATACTTTAAAAACAAACTAATCAAATGCCTGTAAACAAATTTGACAGAAAATTCATTAAAAACTAAAAGTTCGCAACAATCAAAAATCATAAACATAATGTATAAAACCCTAAACATAACATAATTAAAAAATCATAAAACACATTACACAGCAAAAAATTAGAAAATCAGAATATGTTATAAATTTATAATTTAACCCTCAAAGTTTAAGAAACTCAATGAATGAAAAAAGAAGAAGAAGTTATTTTGATATAATTATTAAAAAAGGATACAATTACTAACCAATAATCGAAGAAAACGAGTTGCTAGCTGAAAATGTGGTTCAGAGTAAGTAGTTGCTGGTCGAATTGAAACTCTTCTTCATAGGTACTTCCTTGTTTGTGGTGAACGGCTCTCTGATGAGATGGTAGCTTGGAAAAATAATAGACAGATTAGGCATTAGGGTTATTCAAAGATTTGAAATTTTTTGTTTTTTAAATTTTGCAACTGGGTAAAGGGAATGGTGGAAGGAATGAAGAGGATATTTGCTGTGTAATTGGGTAATGGACTGTTGGATACTAAAACAAATCTTTGGGCCAAGTATAAAATAAGAAACTAATTTTACAAATTGTGGTGGGTTGGTTAATGATTGGTGGGCTGATGGACTAAAATTAAAATATTTCAACATTTTTTTGGGACTTTTACTGGACATGGGCTTGGGTATTACTGGGCTACAGCCCAATAGTGCCCTCCCTTCAATCCGTCTCTAGTGCCATCATAATTACTGAAACAACTTGCGGTGTTAAAAACCATAAACAAGCAACTTGAAGAAGTAACTAGTTCCACATTGATATCCACACTTTCTTAGGGACTTTGAAGAAGAACTCCACGAACGTATTACAAGTGTAACGAAATAGGAGTTGCACAATCGAGTTCTTCTCTCCTCGATTTTTGTACTAATGACTGTGAGTTAATTGTCTCAATGGTTGTTGAATTTAGGTCTATGTCTTTGTTTGCTCACTAAACTTTAAAATGTTGATTTTTGGCTACTAAACTTTGAAAATATCAATGTACAATATTTTCAAAGTTCAGTGGTCAAAACTCGATATTTTAAACTTTAGTGACTAATCAAAGATATTAACCTAATTTCAGTAACCACTGGAACAATTAACTCAATGAATGTATAATAGTAGATCAATCTGTAATTTTCCCAATTACCAGCAGAACAAGCTAAAGGGAAGAGCACAACCGTTGCTCATCCTTCAGAATATAATGGCCAGCCCAAAAAGGATTCTATTCTCTCCAATTTCAACTAAAGTTGCGTATTTGACATGGGCTTCCGTTTAAAACATTTTGTAGTCTTCTATTATGTTTGCTTAACGGCGCGGTAGGAACTACTATTCTTGGCAATGGCTCTTGTAGGCTTGAAGTGATACTGTAGTAAATATTGGGCCCGTGAGCCCAAGCCTAATCTTACTGGCGGATCAAAATTTTCATTGGGCTCACATATGTGGAATCAATTTCATTTTGTGTTTCAAGATCTCAATTCACAATTAGAGTTACAAGTTTTTCTTTCAAAAATCAAATATAATTAAAATTTTAAATATCAATAATAATATTATAAAATTAAATTAATTAACATACCCATCCAACTCACCTCACTTCCAAACTGTATGTATTTCCATAGCCTTCTATCTTTCTCCCTTCTCTCTTTATCTCTTTCTCTTTTATCTGTCATAGTGTTGCATATCGGTGGGAGCACACGACGAGAGGCTAGGTAGTGTTGGTAGCACAAAGCGACGACAGCGCTCTCGACAGGCTAGGTAGCGTTGGATAGCACGAAGTGGCAACGATGATCTCGTTGATAGCACATAGCGACAACAATGATTTCAATTGTAGCACGCAGTGGCGACGGCGATCTCAAGAGGTCACACGATGGGGTGGTGTTGCTTCTTGCGTTGGTAGCACATAGCAACGTTCTTTCGTTGTGTTTCTTTATTTGAGTGCAATCTGTGTTTCTTAATTTGTTTGTGATATGTTTTGGGGATAAATTTTGGTTACACAGGCGATGGTGGTGCCAACGTCAGCGACTTTGGGTTTTTTTTGGGTAAGATTGTGGTTGTGGTGTGGTAGAGATTGAACGCATCTTGTGGTTACGATGTGGTAGAGATTGAAGGCTTCTTGTGGTAGTGGCACTACAAGAAAAATGGCCTTTTACAATATTTAAATGGCAACATTCACCAATTGTATGTTGCTAAAAGAGGTTTATTGCAACATTTAGCAAATGCATGTTGCCATTGGTTGAGAAAATTAAGATTTAGCAACATTCTTTGAGTGGTTGTTACTAATATCTCCTTTCGCAACGTTCAAAGACAACCGTTTTTTTTTTTTTTTTTTTTTTTTTTTGGCAACGTGCATTGACCATTGCTATAGATGTTTTAGCAATGTTTAAAGAACGTTGCCGTTATTACTTTTGGCAACATGCATTGCCCATTGTAAAAACTTGTTAACGGCAATGTTCATGAACTAAACGTTGAACGTTCTTTGAAAGTTGTCATTAATTTCTTCGTAGTCAATTGACTAAATTCAACGTTAATTATAAAATCATATAAAACCCAAACCGACCCGACTCTGTTAGTTTGGTATAAACTCAAACCAGGCCTAGTTCCTTCCCCCTCTCTCAGAGGAATTAGTGGCTGTTGGCCGGTTGACCCGGCCAATTTTCCAAACTGGCCTTTGACCAATGAAAAAAAAAAGGCAAAATTATAAAAAATAGTGAAAACCAAAAAAAATGAAAAGAATCCCAATTTTACCCTCACTTGAAAATGAAGCAGAAGCCGAAGGAGACGGAAAAGTACTGTAGCACAGTCGACCCAGTCACCGACAAATAAGGAAAAACAGGAGACCCACTTGACCAAAATCCCTCTGAAGAAGGTAAGAATTTTTATACCAAAAAAAATCATGTTTATATTTTTATTTTTGGAAAAAAGTATGATTTTATACATATTTCTTAAGAAATACTTGTGTAAATGTGGAATTTTTGGTTGTTATTACTTGGGAAGGAGTGGAGATCGCCGAAAATGGAGTTTTCCGGCGATCTCCTCGACCGAAAATGTGGCAGACGGAAATGGCGACTGGGCATGCCGTCTGGGCAAGCCCAGCCGCCCAAGACGCCCAGACGGCCCAGTTAACTGGGCCGTCTGGGCGCCCTTTCCCAGTCAACTGGGCAACCCAGTTGACTCGATCACCTGGGCACAGTAGTACCCAGGTGGCCCAGTCAACTGGGTTGCCCAGTTGACTGGGCGCCTGTGCCCAACTGGGCAACTAGGCGCCCAGTCAACTGGGAAGCTGGGCCGGTCGGCCCAGTTGACCCAGTTGACTGGGCCGTCTGTTTTTTTTCTTTTTTTTTTTCGGTAATTATTGAAGTTAATTAAATAATTATTAATGGCTTATATTGTGTTATCTAATATGTAATTATTTATTTGAATTGCTTAATTTGAATGTTTATTATGTATTTAAAATTATTAGTAAATATAAGATGTAAATGTTATATTATTTATCGAAATATTTATTAGTTGCTAATTTAGATTAATTAATTATTTTATATTAAGTAATAGTAAAAAAATAAAAGAAATAATATAATATTAAATAATTAATATATCTAAAGAATTGAAAAAAATATTTAAACATTTGTAAAATAATAAAAATAAGCAATTAAATTTGAAAAGTAAATTAGCAAAAAAATTTATTTTTTGAAAAGCAATTAAAATAAATTTGTAAATATGAAATAAGCATTATGCGTAAAGAATTAAAATTAGTATTTAAACATTCATTAAAATTAAAAAACTAAATTAAGTGTTAGAAAAATAATTAAAATATTAAAATAAGCATTTAAAAACAAGTGTTACTAAATTAATTTTAAAAAATGAAATATTAAATAAGATATATATAAAGAATTTAAATACATAATTAAACATTTGTAAATAATTAAAATAAGTTTTAAAACTTCATTAAAAATAAATAACTAAATTAACTGTTAGAAAAAAAA
>NC_036246.1:3175780-3179584 GCF_002742605.1 Olea europaea var. sylvestris
AATTAAAATAAGTGTTTAAACATTAATTAAAAATGAAAAGTTAATTTAGTGTTAGATAAATAATTAAAATAAGCAATTAAAATATTAAAATAAACGATCAAATTAGCAAATTAAGTATATGGAAAATAGTAATTTACGTTCATTTTGTTTATTCCGTTATCGGTTGGTTATTGCATCTAGTAGCAGTGTGTTAGTATATGTTTTTAATATTTTTGTTTATTGAGCGTTATTTGCATAGGGTCCTAATATTTGAAATTTTGCAGGATGGAATATCAGATGGACGACGCTGTCAGATAGGTCCCTAGTAAAGTTACCTCGAATTGTAACTTTACCAGCTTCGCTTTGGTATTGGATTTGCTGGACGACGATCACGCAGATATATTACGTCGATCATGCTTATGGTCATTGTATTCGTTGCGTGAAGTACAGTGGTCTGGGCAGCTACTGGATGCCCTATTATGTCGCTTGCTGAAGCCAGTTGACGGAGACGCCCTCCATTTTGATCTGGGGACAAGGTAGCCACGTTCTCTATATTTGAGTTTGCTCTCATCACTGGACTGCGATGTACGGATGATGTAGAGGCGAGGGCCTGTGTTCCGAGGAACAGGAGGCTGTTAAACGAATATTTTCATGGACAGACGACGGTTACTCTAGCGCAGCTAGGAGATGCATTAAGGAGATGTGATCGGATGTCTGATAGGTTGAAGTTAGGATTGGTGCTTATCATCGAGAGCATACTCCGGTGTCATCACAAGAAGACATCGATTGACATTTTTCATTTGGAGGTTGTTGAAGATATTGATGCCTTCAACAACTACCCATGGGGTTGGAGATGTTTTCTTGATATATTACGCGTGTTTAGGAGGGGGTTTTCAATGCAAAAGGGGGATAAGCCCGAGCGCAAGTACGATGCATATGGACTACCGTTGGCGCTGCAAGTATATGTTTAAGTTAATGAATTACCTACACTTTTTTTATTGAATTCTATACATAATAATTGTAATTGTTTCAGATATGGGTGTACGAGACTGTCCCTTTCTTGGCCAGTCGGTATGCGAGGAGAGGAGAGACACGCTATCCTCGGATACATCACTGGCGAGCACAAAACAAGCCGTTTGCCAGACAGTTATCGGCTCTCCTCGACGATCCTGAGGTACGTATTATACAATTGCTATTTATGTTGTACGTCCTTTTACAATCTGAATACATAGTCATTAACTGTGACATATGAAAATGACAGCTTGAAGTTCACACTGAGTTGGCACCGTCGATCGAGGAGGAGAGTCAGTTTTATATTCGCGAATTGCCTCTTCGTACTGCGCATGACGATCAGATGCCTGAGTCCAGGATGGATCGAGATAGGGTATGTCACTGTGCAGGATTTATTGAATATCGCTTCGATCTTGTAATTAAATGCCTCACTTGTAATATTTATTTTTTCAGGAGGATCGTTCAGTATTACCTCCGTTGAGGATATCACCTCCACCGAGGAGAGCACGTCCAGCGAGGATGTCACCTCCGCTGAGAATATCACGTCCAGCTACACCAGAGGTTCAGATGCCTGAGTCCAACGTTGATTGAGATAGAGTATGTTACTTAAAAATAATTCTTCGATTGTCGTTTTATTTTATTTGTTAGGTTATTCATTTGTAATAGTTATTTTTTCAGGAGGGCCGTCCAGTATCGCCTCCTGCACCTAGTCCTCGTGCTTCGACGATTGATTTGTTCGACCTCCTAATGGAGATGAGAGGAGACATGGCAGAGTTACGGGATAATGTCGTGACACTACGAGCTGAGTTTGGGGACATGGCACAGTTACGNGATTATCGAGATGGAGGAGGTAGCGGAGGGACAGGTCACTATCGGGACGGAGGGGCTGACGGAGGGACTGGTGGCTATCGAGTTGGAGGGACTGGCGATTATCGGGACGGAGGGGGTAACGGAGGGGTTGGTGGTTATCAGGGAGGAGGGGTCAGATGGGGTATGTTGACTCATCGTGGCCATCAGGTGCTGCATTTGATTCATTTTTAGATGACACAATGGGGATGGAGGAGCGAGAGAGGATACATGTGGTGGAGGGGGTGCCCGCACAGGATATACCTGAGGACGTGGAGGGGGTACCCGAGGAGGAGAGGGTACCGGAGATGGAGGTGGAGGTGGTACCAGAGGTGGGGGTGCCCGTGCAGGGGATACCCGAGGACGTCGAGGGGGCATCGGAGGTGGAGGTGGAGGTGGTACCCGTGCAGGGGATACCCGGGGATGCCGAGAGGGTACCGGAGGAGGATAGGGTACTAGAGCTGGAGGTGGTACCCGTGCACGGGATACCCGGGGATGTCGAGGGGGCATCGGAGGAGGAGAGGGTACCGGAGGTGGAGGTGGTACCTGAGAAGACGCCAGACTCGCCGGTCGTGGTCTTTGTGTCGGAGGAGGTGGTCCCGACAGCGGGCGAGGGGGTCGTCCCGATGGCTGGGGAGATGGAGATTCCCGAGGCGCATGAGGAGCGGGTGGTCGGCAAGAGGCCAAGGGTGCCATCATAGTACGTTCTTTCTCCCTTTACCGCGGAGGCGAAGAGGAGAAGGTTTGTCGACGGGACGCACCCGAATTTATTCAGGGAGGTGGACCACACCAAGTGGAAAGCCTTTGAGACAGAGTGGAGAGCACTGCAGCCTGGGTCAGTTTTGTATTTTATGTAATTACTATAGTACGCAGACGCTGACACATGTATACTTCATATAACTAAAAATTCTCTTCTTATTTTTTCAGGGCCAGCCGCACGATTGCTGAGAAGACGATCTCAAATGCTTACAAGTGGTTCCACGACATCACCACTTCGGGGGCTTGGCTCGCCGACGATGTAAGTGAAATGAAAATATTGTTATTTATTATGTACGTTCAAAATCAATTTTTTGAATGAAATTTATAGATTAACTCCTTTCTTTATTGGTGTTTCTTGATGTAGCACATCGACTTGAGCATGGATTTGCTACGGGATCGTGCTGAAAGACATCCAAAATCATTCAACATTCCTGGCAGACTCATATTGAACACCGAGTTCATCCGTGCCGTTGACATTGAGTACTAGTCGTTCCGGGCTATGGGTAGCGAGTACACGGTGCCGGAATATATGATGGAATAGGTCGTAGGGATGTGGCCGAGTGTCGGTGGGAAGCCATGGGATGGCTGTACGCATATGTACGTACCAGTATGTCTGAATCATCACTACATTGCAGTGGAAATCGTATTCGCCGACCCCACGATGTATGTGTACGACCCCGATCATTTATGCCTGACACAAGGCTAGCTCGAGCAAAATCTAGAGTCGCTGTCTGTGATCGTTCCCATGATGGCTAGACGAGCGAACATCACTGTACAAGACAGATTGGCCACCGTGCGGAACACGACGACGACGAGGCAACAAATATCGTAAGTGTTTATAATTTTCTTTCTATCATTTACATCTTAGTTTCTAACTAATTTTCGATGTGCTAATACAACATTGTCTAATTGTAGGGGTGATTGCGGTATGTTCGTCATCAAGTACATAGAATTTTTGAGTGTGGCACATAAGGTTGATGCAATCAACCAGGCATGGATACAAAATTGGAGAAATAAACTAGCATGTGATTTATTTGAATTTAATGGGGATCCGTAAATAATTGTACATATTTTTACATTTATTTAAACATTGTACAATTCATTCATTTATTTGTAATTACGAAAAAATTGTAAAATGTTGATTGCGTATGTAATATTTAAATATTTATTTTACAATATAGCCTACCGTATAATGCAGTGTCTAGAAAA
>NC_036246.1:3179921-3214378 GCF_002742605.1 Olea europaea var. sylvestris
ATTAACATAAATAATATGCATAACAAATGCATGTAATGAATGAAATGTTTGAAAAAAATACTAAATCTAATAATTCGCATAAATAATATGCATAAATAATTAACGTCAATGTTATAAATAATTACATTGCAAATAGTTATTAAAATTACACATCCGTTATATTGTCATGTAGAGGAATCTGACTTGTACAATATCTTCTAGTATGCCCTGTTGCACCGCACCTACCGCACTTACGAGGCTGGGAAAACTCTCCGGTAGATGGTATTCTAGACGTACGTGTACGTCCAGGAGTACGTGGTCCAACTGCTGGTGGCAACAAGTTATTCAGTGGGAGAATGTGGTCGGGCACTTCCCACTCGACTTCATTTGGTACAGGAAATATTGTTTCCGCATATGCTGCTCTCCAATAATCAGTCATGTAATACACACTGCATAAGGTGTGTGGTGGTAATCCTCTATGCATAGCCATTGCCACTGCATGTGTACATGGAAAACTCTCCAACTGAAACCGTCTACACGTGCACGTGTTATCATTCAAGTTCACAATGTATCCGAAATTACGTGCACATCTCACGAAGAAGCGAAATTGATCCAGTGGTTCTACATATACCTTTCTTGCCACATCTAGAGTCTTGAAGAGCTTATCTTCTTGAGCCGGGGTTAGCACACTTGCACAACTCTGTGATTCCTCACGTCGATCATGAAACCACTGTTGTAACTTGTCACGAATGTTCTCGATCATTGCAAGAATTGGTAACTCTCGATCTTTCTTGAATAAAGCGTTAAGCGACTCCGCATTGTTCGACGTCATCATGTTGTATCGACGTTCTGAAAAATGTGATCGTGCCCAATGTTCAATCCTCATCTCTGTTAGATACTCCCATGCAGCATGCGATTTACTGTATATTTCGACCATGAACTTATCAAACTCTTCAAAACTATAAGCCTCTGCAGCTCTCCTAAACAACGCAACGACGCCATTGCCTCGATACCTGGTCTTCAAGTTTCCCTGTATATGGTACATACAATAACCATGATGTGCCTCGGGGAAGACTTCGACGATACCATTTATTATTGACTACCCTCGATCGGTTGTGAATGCAAGATTTTCGACATCTCCAATTACTTCCCTCAACTTCGTGAAAAACCAACTCATTGCTATATCATTTTCTCCGTCGACTATGCCGAACGCAAGAGGGTAAATTTGGATGTTCGCATCTTGGCATGTTGCAATAATCAACTTGCCCCCGTATCTCGCCTTAAGGGTTGTACCGTCGACTAAGATTAAGGGTCGCATTGCATTTCGAAATCCTCGAACACATTGTCCAAGGGCCATAAAGAAATATCTGAAGCGATTTTCGTCATCCTTTTCAATAAAAAATGCCGACCCAGTATTAATTCTTCCCATGTTATAGCAATACCTGGCCAATGTAAATAAAAATAATCATAATTTAGATAATATATTAAATATTAAATGAACAGAAAAATAAACAATTCAATTAAATAATTAATTACATATAAATAAACAATTGAAATTAAATAATTAAAATTTACTATAATAAAGAAATAAACACTTAAACAATGAAATACCTGGCTAATTTCGCATAACTCTCCTCAGCCGAACCCATCAAATCCTCCAATGCACATTCTTTAGCCTTCTAAGCCTTCTGATAGCTCATGACCACCCCGTACTCTCGTCGACCATCATTAATGATGTCCAAAGGTCTGTAGATCGTTCGTGGATCCTGAAACTTGTGCATTATTTCTCAACCAATGAACCATGATCGGGCCTGCCTATGATCATTTCGACGAATACCCACTTCGCAAGTATATTCCCGTGCATACTTACGGACTACAAAGAACTCATTCGTGTCCATCTTAGTCGCTCGCAAACGCCAATGGCAACTGTCGTCAACGCAGATAATTGTGTATAATGACTTGTTTGATTTCTTCACTTTAAACTCAAAGTTATGTTTTAAAGCAATCCGGTGCACAGCTTCTTGCAATTCTTTCTTTGATTCGAATAGTTGCTCGACATATACATCTTCATCATCGGGAACTACATGCGAACAATTAGAGGACCGTGTACTCGATCCGGCTTGTGAGCTCCCACCCAACTCATGTCTCCTACGAGATAAAGCAATCAAATTCTCGTTTGTAAATGCATTTTCATTCTCGTTGTCTTCAACTATCGATGGAATTCTGTGCGTAACAGTGTGACCATGGTGAGTAGCAGTGGTCTCGAGAATAACCACATCATCTTCACGAACAATCTGAATTGTATCCCAAACATCATTTACATTACTATTCTCTTCATTTGAAACTTCGTGTTCATCCTCGTGGACATTCTTCCACAATAAAGTTACGCAAATAGGAGTCGACTTCCGGCCTTGGTTCAATTTAATTAGATGTTTCATTTCCACTTCAGAAGTAACTTTCATAGGTGGAATTGAAATGGTTGAATGCTTATGAAACAAAAATCCCAATTCCATAAATTACTGAGAGGGATCGACGTTAAGCATGTTTTATATATCACTGTACATTTCTGCGAACGATGTACTCCTTGTTATAAAAATTGCTTTAACCCCATCTCCTTCACTCGTCCATTTCCATTCCCACTGAGCATTTTCATTCATTTAAAATTCACCAAAGTAACAAATTGGGACACATGCTGATGCCATATCTGCCACAAATTAAAAATAAGGAATTAATATATAATTTTTTAACTTGTTCATTTCATATTTAATTTAATTTAATACTTTAAATAATTCATTGATTATTTTAATTGTTTCAAAAATATTTATTTCAATTAATATTTAAATATTCATTAATATTTATTTCAATAAACATATTTTACTGAACAAATAAATTCTAAAATCTGAAGGGGGAAAAAAAAAGGGACCAGCCGGCCCAACCGGCTGGGAACAGCCGGCTGCTTCCATAACTGGGCCGGCTGGAAACAGCCGGCTGTTTCCATCCGGCCCTGACAACTGGGCCGGCTGGAAACATTTGGCCCAACTTTTTTCGTTCGTTTCATCTGAAATTTACGCTCAAATTATTTATTTTTTCCCTTTTTCAACGAAATAATGTTTAAATATTTATTTTACAGACACCTATAAATTTTTTCTGTAAAATATATGCATACAGATATGAATTTTTTTGTTGTTTTTGCTATAAAAAATTATAAATCTGTGTTTAAATACTGTAAAATTCATCTGCCTTTTTCAAAATAATTATTTACAGATTCAAACAGTAAATTTAACTAAAACAAAATTCAAAATACGTATTTACACTTACCAATTTCCAGTGCCAACTGTGAGTATTGTTTCTTTCTTGAACCTTTGATAATTTTGGGAGATTTCAATATTTTAGCAGATGGAAGGAAAAAATTCTTTTTTACTATATTGGAGAAACTGATAACCAAAAGTGATTTTGAAATTTACGTATGGAAGTAACAGAATTTTTTTAAACTATTAAGGGTATTATTGTCTTTTAAACAATTGATATACTTTTGTAATTATTAAACATGAATAAGGGTAGAATTGTCTTTTTAATGACAATAGGCCAATGTGGTGAATACAAAAAAAATGGTCAAAATGAAAAATTGGTTGTTTGACCAAGCTATTTTAAAAAGTACCCCCCCTCTCTCATTCTCCCCGCCACCGTTCTCACTCTCACTCTCAATTTCTTCCCCCTCTATCTCGCTCTGCAATCTGCGTGGCCACCAGAATCCCTCTCTCAAACTCTATCCACCCAACTGAAGCAGGGAAGCCCTAATCTCGGTTCCATCCTACGGATGAAGAACTCGTGGTACAATATTTGAAGCGTAAGGTTCTTTCCTATCCTCTCCCAGCTTCTGTCATCCCGGAGGTCGATGTTAACAAGTCTGATCCTTGGGATTTGCCAGGTTGGTTGTCTTTTACGTTTTGTTCTGTGAATTTTTAAGATGTTAACAATATGCCACTTAGCAACAGAACCCACTCTTGCAGCAGGTGCTCTCTTTTGGGTTCCTTCATGCTGTTTCCTGCCTTTTACGTTTCGTTTGCATTCTGAATTTTGTTTTCTTCCTCTTCTGTAACAAGTTTTGTGTGAACGTTTAGACAACAAGTTTATTTGAAGTTGGATGGAATTCGATTTATTGGGATGAATACATGAATCCTGTGGGATATTCCTTATATATTTTTTGACGGAACATCACTCCCTCCAACACACACACACACTGAGGATTATGTATTCTTTGATACATTCAATGTTAGGAATTTTGTCTGACCACTCTTTTCACTTACATATGCTCATACGATTGGTTAAATTTCAGAGTCATCCTCTGATATCTTTTAAATGGGGCATTGTAGTTCACTGAAATTGTTTTTAGGCAAAACTGAAATCTTTGGGAGCCAAGTTTTACAGACAAATTTACGGCATCATTACAAAAAAATTTTAACGACTCCCAGTACTTTTTCAAGTCAATATAATGAAGAGTGAAGAAGATTTGGTATAGTGCAATTTCTTAGAACAAAGCGCTTATGAGCTATGGGTCTTATGGAATATCTTGATAACAAGTGGGTAGTAAGTTAGGGGTCCTATGAAATTTATAGATAAAAGTATGTTTGACTAACTTAAATTAATAAATTATTATCAAGGGTCTTTGTGACAAAGCTTTGATAAATTTTTTGGCTGATTTTAATAAAAGTTAATGAAATGTGTGGTTGAAATGTTGATAAAAGTTGGGTCCTATGAAGTGTGTAGTTAAAATTGGAATTTTACTGATTGGAAAGTTAATAAAATTTTAGCCAAGTTTTAAAACAAGCAATAAGCTTTGCCAGTCATGCTCAAATTCTTTTCCATTGGCTTTCTCGATGTATGAAATTTGTGCTTGACATAATGCAATAATTTCAGTTCACTTCTCAAAGCTCATCAGTCGCTCCTCAGCTTAGTTTGGGAGTTAAGAGTGCAGTCCATCAACCATCTAATCACCAGGCACCAATATCCACATTATCTAGGGAGGCTGGTAATTTTTTATTAGGGTGTGTTTGATTACATTTATTTTTCATGAATAATATCAGTTTTCCACCCAAATTCCTACTTGGAGTGTTTGATTGCCATTTTTTTCCATGGAAAACATTTTCCAACTTTTGAAAATATGCCTAATTTTCCTTGTTTTTAAGGAAAACATTTTCCTTGGGTAGAGGTGGTTTTTATTTTCCACAAAAGATGGAAAATATTTTCTTTTCTAGGTGTTATTTTCCATGTCAATCAAACACACTCTTATTGTTAAGAGTTTATGTCCTTCATATTTTTATCGTGTAGCGGTTATGGCACTTAACATGCCAAAGCTTTGAATATTGAGTTAAATCAATTTTTAGATTTGATGTTAATTTGTGACTGATTTTGTTTCTTGTTCCAAGAGCTCTATCCCTCAATCTGCAAATGCTTCTCTTTAAGAAGACTGCTCACATAAGAGAAATTTTATTCGTACTATCCCTAACCTGAGCTTCATGTTACTCCTGCCAAGTGACATGTCAAGTCTAGGGCATCCCAATTGGATTGTCTGAGATTACAGTTTCTCGTTCCTAATCTATAAAATCATAACTTTAAAAATAAAAATAAAAAAGAGGGAAAAAGAGAATTCACTTGAGAAATCAAAGACTGTTTGTTAGTACCTTTTAAGTGCAAGCTCCCAAGTTCAAGCTTTGAATGGAAAATGAGTATATTGTTTGTTCTTAGGGAAAGGCAAATGTGAAGCACAATACTTGAGATGTAAATATCTATTTTGGTAACTTTTTTGTAGTCCAAAAGTTCAAATAATTCGAGAGACAAGTCAGTTTTGTATCTTCAGCTAATTTTAGACCAAATCTTTGGTCTACGCTATTGAAGGAATTCCATGAAATTTTATAACTTCTTCTCGATTGCCCATATCTTACTAATTCTGCTAAATGCGATAATCATACTATTGGCACAATTTCTGGGGAAAAATATCATGATTATGAAATTAAGCTTGGTATGATATAAAAATATCCATGAATGTGCTGGGGTATACAAATATATGTGATACGATACTTATAGGTATACAAATATATGTGATACGATACTTATTTATATAATAAATATCGTTGCTATTAGTTCATTTGCCGACATGATATCTTGTGATACCAAGCATTAGAACTGGAAATTATGCCCATTCTTTTAATATTCATCACTAAAAGGAAATTTACGGGCACAAATCCCAGGCTATGTTGCAAATTGTTTTCTATTGTTTCGGCTAGAATACGACGTGAATTGTAGCATCTAAAGTCATAAGCATGTGGTAATAATCATGAGACCACTGAATTCAATAAATTTATTTGGAAGGTTATTTGGCCATTACACCATCTTTTGATGATTGGATGTTGTTTGTAAATGTGTAGATGCAAGACTCACAAAAGTTGAGGAGTTGCAGGAGCAACAAGCTATTTCTGAAGGATTAGCAGCAGAATCTGGTTCAAACTCTGTGCTTGGGAAGAATCTCATGCAAGAGGATGAGTTGAAACCTTCTTACACCTTGGATGCACCTGTACGTTTAAACATCTTTAGTTTCGATTTACAACTGTGGAGGGTGTAGGAAATTTAGTGTACGTGGATAAAATCGGGAAATGTTGTCTTTCGTCTCGTCAATTTGAATAATGCGCAATTAAAAGACTCCCAAATGAGGAGGGGGGTCACAATCGGACCGCTTAAATCCCAAACTCTTCTTAGATAGTTTAGATCTTTTTGACAAAGTCTTTCAATTTTGTAGCTATGCAAATCAACAAAATTCAAACAACCGTATATCGAATTTTCACCAGATCATTGAAAGTTTTATTTCCAACAAATAACTTTTGTTTCAATAGAATTTAAAATTCATGAAGCATACGAACAATATATCATAAATTCATGAAGCATGGACTGTAAATTTAATACGAAAAATTGCATGAATTAAACAACTGAAACATAGAATTTTAACCCGAGGCCTATGTTACACACAGTTTCCTTAAAACAGATTCGCCCCCTCACCGTCCGTGCTTGAGGTTTAAAACGAGCGTCCGTTTCTCAGGATACAACGGTAAAACCAGTAGCTTTCGAGCACCGCAGAAACCACTCCGGCGAACTGAACTAGTGCCTGAACTACACCACCACCAAGAGAGAACTCTATGCAAATGAATTTCTAGTGTATTCTAAACTTGAAAGCTTTTGCCTTTTTTTGTGTGTTGAAATGAGGAAAATGAGCCACTATTTATAGGCTAGGCTACCATTAATGGCAATGACCTTTGGAGTTCCTCATCTTCTTCCTATGTGGGACAAATTCATTTTTCCCACATAAACTCCTTTTTGAGTGGCACAATTTGAGCCTCAATTTCTCATTCACCCGAGCATCAACTTTGGCAAGTAAGTATATGATTTCGATGTACTCACGAAGGAGAACACAATTCAACTTTCATCTTCCAAATTGAACAACCGGGTCCCACTCAAAACTCGTGCCAAAGTCAGCCAATTTTTCCAATAGAGGGACCTATCATCGATGATGTACTTGAATTCCTCGTCTTCACAATGTGTAGCATAGATGCCTGGGTCTTTGGCCCTCCAACACCCCCAAAGTGAAAATAAAAAAGAAATTGACTTTAAGGTGGCAATTGCCTCGAAATTCATTGGTTTTTCTTATGGAATTCAAGAACTTGGTTTATTCATACTGTAATTATTTTGATGGTGTTGGTATGTTATTCTCTGTCAAACAATAATGCAATCAACCAAGCTGCTGTAGAGCTCTCAGTAAGTCAAGGAGTTAGAGAGAGATGCTCTCAACCTAGTGAGAGAAAATCCCACTTTGGTGATCACTTGACTTGAGTTTTTCCTTCATTTCTTCTTGTGTTTTGTTAGATTTTTACTTCTCTTGGGTGAAAATCTGATTAAACATATTGGTTTCTGTTCTTGTGGTACTCATTTTTGAGTTATTGAAGATTTTGTGTGCCTGCATTTTCGATTCCTGCTGCTCAAAGTTTTGGTTATGGTCATGGTTGATTTGGGTTCTCTTCATTTCGTGAGTTTTGAAGTTTTTCCTGCCTCCATGTTCATATTCTTTTAAGCTTCAGGTTCGGGTTTGTATTTTACTCAGCTTGGATTCTGCAGTTTCTGCTTGTTGGATTTTCGAATTTCTGCTGGAGTTTGGAGCTTAGGCTGCTGGCCGTGTTTCTCTCCTTCTCCATCTTCAGTTTGGTTATCTCCAGTTTTGGTTATCTTGTTGGGTTTTCTTCCGAGCTTGGTGTTTTGGTGCTTCTTCTTGCTGGAATTGCTGGAGTTTCTGGGTTTCATTTCAGCTTGTGTTGCTGGTCGGTTTTCACCTTTGAATCGTTCTGGGATTATTTCAGTTTGATACTTCATTGTTGCTGGAGTGCTTAGTTCGTGGTGCTATTGCCATTTTTTCAACCGGATATTAGCTGGTTTTATCTTGCCTCCTGCAGTTTGGTTCTTGGTTTTCAACTCCAGTTTTGGATTATACTTGATGGGTTTTCAGTTTTCTTAGCTGTTGGTAACGTGTTTCTGAAGCTTCCATGGAGTTCTTGGTTTTTCTGTACGTAATGTGTATGTATTTTGCATGCTACATTTGAATTGGTCTTTGATTTGGTCTGCAATTTTCAGAGTTTCTGGCCGTTCAGAGTATTTCCCTGCCTTGCAGCTTCCTACTCCTGTTTTTTTGCTATTTTGGTGATATATTTCCAGGTGGTAGGTGGGAGACCCGTTGACTGCTGCTTTGGGCCGATTTTACTTGGTTTTTGGGTCAGGTTTTGGATCCAATTTTGGGCCGGTGTGAGGGCTTTAATTGGTTTTTACCTGGCCAGTTTTAGTTCCTTGGGCCTTTTTGTTGGAATTTCTTGGGCCTCCTTGGCTTTATTCTTGGGCTGGATTGAGGTGTTTCTTTAGGCTTGTTTAGAGCCATATTTTGGGCCTTTGCTGGGTGTTCCTATTGGGCTTCTTTGGGCCTTTTCCTGGGCCGTTCTTGCTGGGCTTTCTGGGTTTCTCTGGGCCATTTGTGGGCCTTCTTCTGGGCCGTATTTGCTGGGAATTCTGGGCCTTCTTTGCTGGGCCTTTTAATTGCCTTTTATTTGGGTTGTTTCTGCTAGGAATTCTGGGCAGTATTTTTGGCAGGCACATATTTGGGCCAGTCCAGCAGGTTTTCATTGGTTTATCCACTCCCTTTTTGACGTCAATTTCCAGGTTGGTTGGGATTTATTTTCTAACTTTGCTGGATTTCAATTTCTGCATTGTTTTTCATTGCTTGCTGGCCTTTTGGTTTTCCTTTGGACGTCAATTTGTCGGGTTTCATTCTGGTGGATTCTTTTGACGTCATTTCCTTTGCTTAGGTGTTTGTCATTTCATTTGGGCCGTTTTTGCTGGAAATTCTGGGCTGTTTTCTTGGCTAAATTATGGCAAAGAAAAAGGCCCGTGCTTCTTCAATTGTTGGCATTGTGCCCCTTAAAATTGGGCCGGGTTCTCTTCCTTCTGCTGACCTGAATTGTGCTTCTTCTTCTCTGCCTTATACTGCTGGAATTCGTAAGGTTAGTGAAACATCTCTTGTGGAGATTAAGGGTGCTCCCCCTTCGAAGGTTTTAACGGGGAAGGATAAGGGGGATAATGTGACATCGCCTAGTGTTTCTTTAACACTTGGGGAGGAGGATTCCGAGTCCGAGGAATTTGATTTTGACTCGAATCATAATTTTGTGACTAAGGCTAATGATGGAATAATTGTTGGAAATGTTGGAAATCATTCCGGTAAGGAGGGGAGAATTGAGAAAAAAATCCCATGGGTAAATCTTTTTAAAGATAACCGAAAATTAGATGAAAACATCATGCTTAAACCTTTCCTTAATCAATTGGATGAGGTTGTTTTGGAGGAGGGTGATGAGGATAATATTGAAAATTCTTGGGGATTTGGTTTGGTTGGATACTTCGCCGGGAGGTTCCCGGGTAAGGTGGCTTTACTCAAACTTTGTGAATCTTGGGAAGTTAACTACAAATACTACGTTCATGCAAGTGGATGGTTAGTGTTCAAGTTTGAAACCGATAGCGAAAGACTTAGTGTGTTGCATGGAGGGCCATACTTGGTCTATGGTAGACCACTTATGATTAAAAGCATGCCACGTTATTTTGACTTCAACGATAAGGACGTTAGTACTATGCCAGTATGGATTAACATGCCGGGTCTACCTTTGGAGTTTTGGAACTCGAATGCCTTAGGAAAATTTGTTTCTAAGGTGGGGAAACCTATCTCCATGGACAAGGTTACGGCTACAAGGGGTCGGCTCTCTTTTGCTAGAGCACTTGTGGAAGTAGATGCATCCATTGAGCTTATTCGGGAGGTCAAGATTAGACTTCCAAATGGTGTTATGAGGGAGCAAGGAATT
The DNA here is from genome assembly GCF_002742605.1 of Olea europaea var. sylvestris. Lineage (NCBI taxonomy): Eukaryota > Viridiplantae > Streptophyta > Magnoliopsida > Lamiales > Oleaceae > Olea > Olea europaea. The sequence goes on from NC_036246.1 coordinate 3,190,334, forward strand.
GTTTATGAACATGAACCAAAATTTTGTGGTTCATGTAAAGTGTTCGGTCATTCCACTTCCGGGTGCAATAACAATAAAAATGAAGGGGTGAAAGGAAAAGGGAAAATTGTTGTTTCAAACCAAGGGAAAAACGTGCAGCCTGGTAAATCAGCATCAAATGGCCAGAAAAGTCATGATATGGGTGCGGGTGTGAACAAACGAACTGAGGAAAATGTTTCTACACCTTTACTTGGAAAAAATGGGCAGAATCCTGTGCAAAAATCTGGGCAGAATCCGGTCCAAAAGGAATAGAATTCTGGGGATGTTAGTGTGGACTATGTGGTCGACCGGATGGGGGATGAACCGGGACAGATTGAGGCCCCATTTGAGAAGGTGGTTGCCAAGAAAAAGCGGCCTGCTGAAGGAAAAAAATCTGCCCATGTTGGGGCATCAAAGAATGGGGCAGATTTATCCTCAAACCTTCCTCCGACAGATTCAAGTAAAGTATATAATGAAAAGCTCAAGTGCAAGATTGATGAGCAAAGTAAACCGGTTTCCAAAGTTGCTAAGAAGAGGGGTTCCTCCCTTGTTTCTTCATCATGAAGATAGCATCTTGGAACATTAGGGGTATGAATCCACCCCTCAAACAAAATGGGATTCGAGAGTTCCTAAAGCTCCATAGCATTGATATCATGGCTATTTTGGAAACGAAGGTGGGAGACCATAAGTTGATAAGAATATTGAGGAACAAGTTCAATGGCTTTATGCATGTAAACAACTTTGATACTCATAGAGGTGGACGTATATTGATTTTGTGGAATCCATCCAAAGTCATTTTGGATGTGATGGAGGTTCATCCACAAATCATACATTGCAAAGCTACATGCAAGGTAACTTCTCTTGATTTTCTTGTTATTTTTGTATATGGGTTTCATACTATGGTAAACCGAAAGCCTCTTTGGAATACCGTTATGGAGCTTAATGAAAATGTTTCTTTACCTTGGTTGATTGTGGGAGATTTCAACAATGTGCTCAAGTTTGATGAGAGATGCAATGGGTCGGATGTGACCCCGTACGAAATCAAAGATCTCGCATCTTGTTGCCTCAATGTGGGTCTCTCGGATGTCCGGTCCATTGGTTATTTTTTCACATGGACGGATGGGACGAGGTGGAGTAAAATTGACAGGGCTATGGTGAATGATGTGTGGATACAAAAGGGGGTTGATGTGGAAGCAAATTTCCTCCCCTCCGGATGTCTATCCGATCATTCCCCGTGCATTGTATCCTTTCTTGATTGTGGGAGAAGAGGAAAAAGTCCCTTTAAGTTCTTTAACAGGTGGACCAAGCATGTGGATTTCAATGACTTGGTTATGGGTTGCTGGAATTCTCACTTCCGAGGGAATAAACAATTCGTTCTTTGCAAGAAGTTGAGCAAATTGAAGGGGGATTTGAAAGTTCTTAATTCCAAGCATTTTGGGCATATTTCTAGTAGAGCATCCGAGGCAAAATGTGAGTTAGTTGCTACCCAATTACAACTCCAAAATCAGCCTACTAATTCTGTTTTTAAGAATTTGGTAGCTAATATGAGGAAGAGAACCGTTGCATTATGTGAAGCCGAACGTAGTTTTTACTACCAAAAGGCTAAATGTATTTTCCTCAAGGATAGTGACAAATGTACTAAATTCTTTCACTCCATTGTCAAAAGAAACTCGAAAAGAAATTTTATTGCTTCAATTCTTAAGGGCGACGGGAGTTATTCCACATCACAAGAGGAAGTGGCCACCGAATTTGTGCAATTTTACACCGACTTGCTGGGGAAAAAAGAGGTCGTTCGGCCTATTGAATTCAACATCCTTTCAAATGGTCCTTTGGTATCTTCGAAACAAGGAAATGATTTGACTCAGGACATCTCCTTGGATGAAATAAAGGAGGCTCTTTTTGGGATTGGAGATGATAAATATCCCGGACCGGATGGGTACACTTCATGTTTCTTCAAGAATGCTTGGGGTGTATTGAACGGGATTTTGTGGATGTTATTTTGAAATTCTTCTCATTGGGATCTATTCTCAAGCAAATAAACCATGTGGTTATTGCTTTGGTGCCAAAATCTACTCACGCACCTTGTGTGGGGGACTATAGACCGATTTCTTGTTGTAATGTCACATATAAGGTGATTGCAAAAATCCTTGCATCGAGGTTGAGGCTTATTTTGGGAGATATTGTAGACCAAGCTCAAGCCGCCTTTATTGAAGGAAGAAGTACGACGGAGAATATACATCTTGCTCAAGAACTCATGAGGCAATATAATAGGAAGAGAGTTTCCCCAAGATGTATTCTTAAAATTGACTTGAGGAAAGCCTATGACTCCGTTAGTTGGGATTTTCTTCATGGTGTCCTTGAAGGATTGAAGTTTCCACCGACATTTATTACATGGATTATGGAGTGTGTTACCACTCCAACATACTCCGTTGCCTTGAATGGGAGTATGTATGGCTTCTTCAAAGGTGGAAAGGGTCTTATGCAAGGTGATCCACTCTCTCCATTCCTATTCGTACTTTGCCTTGAATATTTTTCTCGAATGATGAAGGATGCTACCTTGGATAGTGATTTCAATTACCACCCCAAGTGTGGAGCCATTAAGTTGACACACTTGGCTTTTGCCGATGACTTAATACTTTTTGCTAGGGGTGATATTATGTCGGTTCAAATTATCATGAATTGCCTTCAAAGGTTTGGTCTCTCTTCGGGTTTGAGTATTAATTTTCTGAAATCCAGCATCTACACGGCTGGCATTTATGGGTATGAGCTACAAAGAATCATGGAAATCTCAGATTTTCCGAAGGGGCCTATGCCTTTTCGTTATTTGGATATCCCTCTTGCCTCGGAGAAGCTTAAAGTGAGCTCTTACGCTCCTTTCTTGGATAAAATTGCGGGTTATATTGGTGGTTGGAATTGCTCCCCCCTTTCTTATGCCGGCAAGGTTGAACTTATTAGGGCGGTGCTTCAAGGAGTGGAATGCTTTTGGCTCTCTATTTTTCCCATACCGGCTACAATTATTTCTAGAATTGTTAGCCTTTGTTGGACCTTTCTTTGGGGAACTAAAAAGCCACTTGTTGCATGGAAGGATATTTGCCTACCGAAGGAAGAAGGGGGTCTTGGATTGAAAGATCTAAAGAGTTGGAATTTAGCGCTCTTAGCTAAATCCCTATGGAACATTCATAAAAACAAGGAGACGCTTTGGATTAGGTGGATTCACCATGTTTACCTTAAGGGGAATAGCATTTGGGAGGTCCGGAAGAGGAAAGACCACTCCCCTTTGTTCAAAAAACTACTGGAAATTAGAGACTTTCTACTTCATAGTGGTGGAGCCGGGCAGATTTGTTGTTCTCGACAGATGAACTGTTATGGGGAATTAAATCTGGATAATTCCTCAACTCCAAGCGATGTTTTTGGCCCTAATTCCATGGGAGTCCAGCCTCAACTTAGGGGCTGAAATGGGCAGATTTACAGCAGAATTTTTGGCAGGCAGACAGCTCTGTTCGGTAGGCAGTTTTTTGATTCTTCAAACGAAAATCTGGGCAGATTGGCTGGAGATAAATTCAATACGAAAATTGCCTATAATTTCTTTAGGCCTAAGGGAACTTTCAAGCCTTGGGGAGCCGAAGTTTGGAAACCGTGCATCACTCCGAGGCATGCTTTTATGCTTTGGTTAGGGGCCCAATCAAAGCTCCTAACCAAAGACAAATTGCTCTGCTTGGACATCGATCGCAAGTGTATCTTTTGTGGATGTTTTGAAGAGATTTGTGAGCATCTTTTCTTCAAGTGCTCTTTCACATCTTCATTATGGGGGAGTATTAGGAGATGGCTTGGCATCACAAGATCAATGATGACACTTGCTATGGCTCTTAAATGGTTGAAAAAGGAGGCTCGGGGGACTTCATGGCTAAGCAAGGTGAAGAGAGTTGCTCTTGCTACCATAGTGTACTATATTTGGCTGACGAGAAATCAGAAATTATTTGAAGACCTCTCATATGACTTGGATTCCATTGTGAGAAGGATCAAGACACACGTATGCAAAGTCATGTTTACTTTGTATCCGGATGTCTTGATTCTTTATGAATCCTTGGCCATGGAGCTTTGATTTCTTTTGTATTAGCATTCTACTGTCTTTGCTCGAGTATGCCCGGAGTAGTTGTTTATGTATATGGACATTGATTCGCCCGGGTATGCCCGGTGTATTTGTATTTGATTATGGACATTGTCGCGCCCGGGTATGCCCGGTGTAGTTGTACATGGTACATTTTTTATCTATATATTTACATTTACCGATAAAAAAAAACTAAGCTGCTGTTATTTATGCAGCAAGTTTGCTGGCTCAGTTGCTGAAACGTCTCAGGTGATGAGGGATACCGATCTTTCTCCAAGGCAACCTTTGCAATCTAATCCACCTTTTGGAACTCTTGATGTTATTGGTAGAAGAAGTGTCTCCGACCTTGGTGCCATTGGTGATAGTATCACTGTGTCAGCTGCAAATCCTAGAGGATTTCACGATCAGTTGTACAATTTGCCAGAGCCGGTCCTGTGATTCTCAAAGCCTGAGGCGAAGTCTGGAAATTAGGCCCCCGGCGAAATTAGCGTAAATGCAAACTTCAACAATGTATTATACGACTCATTACTAACTTAAAAAACTAACATTAAAACAACAACCAAATAATCAATCATATAAGCCGACCAGGCTGCAATTATATAAGCCGGCAAGGCTTCAAACATTTTCAATCTCTAACATAGCTACTTAGGGTAAGCCATTGCTTACCTGAGAAGTGGAATTTTGATGAAAATTTTGGAATTACACATTTGAGAATGATCCCTTTTTCTGAACCGGTAGTAAGTTGATTGCAATTTGAAGAAATTTTTGGATTGTGTCAACGATGCTGTAAAATAGCAAAAAGAAACATGTAAGGAAATAACAAGTATATGATGGATTAAAATGAAAGAAATAACAAGAATATTATGGACAACAAAAATGAGATGGTAAATCTAAACTCATGAACAAATAGCAGTATAGTATGCTTAAGGAGGGGACCAGGAGGGTGCACCCTGAGAGTTTCTTTAACAATGGCTAGAAGATAGGGCAATTTAGGGAGATCAGAATCAGTCAGTGTTCTATTAGTCCCAACCATAGTGTCAAGTTCAAATTGAACCTTGGCTTGAATATTAGGATGAAGAACCATTCTAGCCAGTATCCATTCCAAAAGAATGGCCACAGTATCAATCCCTCTAAAAATCATTTCCTGTAACAAAAAAATTAAAAAAAATGTTCGAGTTTAGTACGTTCGACTGAACAATGCAAGACACAACACGAGACAGGATGGGACATAGAGTGGTAAATATCAATGTTACTATCAGCTGGCTAAAGGGTGCAAAAAAAAATATTCAGATTCCCATATCCATGCATATCCATAAAAGAAATTTTAGTGCTAATCACAAGTGTAAACTGTGTAACTCCAAATCATGGCAAATTGATATGAAAATATACCAAAATAAAGCAAACCCACAATTAAATGCCAGAAAATTAAAAGATTATACAAACGCATGCTTTTATATAAAAACATAAAATCATAAAAATTACCTAAAGAACAACAATCATGTCTGAATCAGAAAGCATGTTTTTCTTCTCCAAATCAAGCAAAACATCAACAAAATCATCGGAATCTGCTACTCATTCACACCAACTTTAAACATATTCTGAAATTACTTTAAGCACTAAGTCATTCATAAATATAAAAAAATTTGGGATTTGCTGAAGTGTCCAGATTGGCAAATTTCCGCCACCAACGGTATGGGTGTATGGTATGGACCGTATGGTGCAAAACTACCAAGTCCAAGTGAAGAGTCAACTCAGGAATAGAAGAGCTGCAGACTTGAGACTTCGAACGAGTTCTCAAAGATTTTGGGAATCACTGACCTGAAGGAGACGACACTGAGGCAACGACTCACGAGCAGGCTGCTATATTTCAGATTTTGGAAATTTTTTGTTGTATTTCAGAATTACGTTTTGGAGGCTGCTATATTTCAGATTTTGGAAATTTTTTGTTGTATTTCAGAATTAGGTTTTGGCCCTTTAAAGCCGACAGGCATTGTAAAAAAAAAAATAAAAAAAGATTTTGTTGGGCCAAAATTAGGCCCCCTATGGTCCTGGGCCTGAGGCGCCGGCCTCATTGGCCTCGGCCCAGGACCGGGCCTACAATTTGCAAATGCTGGAGGCTGCATACTATAAACTTCCTCAACCCAAAGATTCTGAGTGTGCTAAGAGCTATACCCCAGTATGAAATTCACATTTGCCAAATTTTGTTATTCATTGATTTTTTTTCTTCACTAAATTATCCAGTGTTTTCTTTTGCTATATACAGAGACACCCTGCAGTCACCCCTTCAAGCTTTCCTCAAGTACAGGCACCTATTGTCAATAATTCTGCCTTCTGGGAACGCCTTGGATCAGATACTTATGGCACCGATACTCTATTTTTTACATTTTACTACCAACAGGTTATTTGGATGTCTTATTTTTCATTTTATCTTTCATTTTTTTTAAGGTCTTTCATTTTTCATTGCATCTTGACTTTTTAGTAGTTTCAGTGGTTTTGTTCTCACATATGCAGAATACTTACCAGCAATATTTGGCTGTAAAGGAATTGAAGAAGCAATCTTGGAGATACCACAGAAAGTACAACACATGGTTCCAACGACACGAGGAGCCAAAAGTGGCCACAGATGATTTCGAATAGGGGACATATGTGTACTTTGATTTCCATATTGGCAATGATGAACAACATGGATGGTATGTCTATTCAAACTATGGATGTCCATTTGTGCATTACTCCATTTACTTATTGCAGAGTAACTCTATTGATTTCCAACCGAAAACCTTTAGAATCTTGCAATCTCAAGCACCGAGTCCTGTCATCATGTCATTACAATTTCTAGCTTTAATTGATTGAAAGCACTCACCCCTCAACTGAATAAAAATAGTTACTTTGGCTTTGCATGTGAATTTGCGAGTGTGTATAGTTTATATGGCGGACGTTATTCTGATCTCGTTTTAAGAAATATATCCTTTCATGCTTTTCAGTTATTTCTCTATCTATGCTTTTCTTAGGTGCCAGAGAATCAAGACTAAGTTCGCATTTGAATACTATTTTCTGGAAGATGAACTTATTGTGTAGAATCTGAATAGCATCTTCTACCATGTCCATCATTCTATGCTGGTTCAAGAGGATTTTTTAGAGTTAGCCAACCCAACAGTTTGAAGACAACAAGTTGTAAGTTATCTTCTTTTATACAATAATTTTCTATTGTTTAAGAGGAGTGTAAGATGATGTTTATTTGATGGACAATATGTAAATCAAAATTTTTCTTCGATTTATTACAATGATGAGTGTTGACTATTTCGTATGGATTAATAAAATTATATCAATTGAAGGCCCAAAAAGTCTTTTTCATTTTGTGGTTGATTTGGTAAATTGTTATACAAATAGGGAAAAAAATTGTAAACGACCAATGAACATTGCCAAAAGTCTTATTTGCAACGTTCACTGAACGTTGTCAAAAGCCTCATTTGTAACGTGCATTTCACGTTGCTGAAAGGGTGTTTTGGCAACACGAAAGGGTGTTTTGGCAATGTTCATTTCACGTTGCCAAAACCAAGTTTCCGTAACGCACAATAAATGTTGCCAAAACTCTTCGCTCTACGGCAACGTTAAAACACACAACAGACACTTGAACGTTGCGATAGGTCTACAGCAACATTTTTTGCCCGTTGCAAAAAGTGATCTTTGGTGTAGTGTGGCGTTAATGGCAGGGCTGAATTGATGGTAGTGAAAAGGTGATGGTGTTGGCAGTAGTGGTGTTGCAGTGATGGTGAAGGGAAGCTCAATGGTGGTTGTGACCAATTATTTGTCATTGTTACTGCCATTGCAATGGTTGTAAAGGAGTTTTAGTTTTGGCTGATGGATGTTGGTTTGTTTGAGGTGGCTGTGGTGGTGGTTGTATTGGCGACATTGCTGCTAAAGGCAATAGTGAGGTAGTGATCACAAGTGTTGGTGGTGATCACAAATTATTTGATTGATTGTGACTAGTGTGTGATCAAGAAATAATACGTTATCAATGAAATACATAAATTGTGACCAATAAATTGTTGACATGTGACCTAAAAAATTGTTAGTGTAACCAATAATTTGATAATTTGTGATCGTGTCATAAGTTGTGATTTATAAAATTTGAGATTTGTGATTTACAAATAAATGGTGACCTATAAATTTTTTATTTATAACCGATGAATAAATTGTGATTTATAAAATATTTAATTTGTGACGTGAAAGAATTTGTTACCCATAAAATTTTTTATTTGTGAACAAGAAATAATTTTTGACAATTAAATCATTAATTTGTGACCAAATTATATGAAATTGTGACCTTAATATATTTAATAAATTATTTCATAAATAAAATTTAATTAATAATTGATTTTTGAAATTTTTAAGCTTTGTTTCTTAATTTTGAAATTAGTCATACTTAAAATCTTATGTATGAAATTTTTCTTAATATACTAGTCGCTCAAATTTTTAATGGTTCGGAAATGGTCTTCTAATTAGAAAAATTAACGTATAGTCTGACGTGTTGACATTAAGTGTAGTCGTGGACAAAACAAATGATGTTTCGGATTACCTGGATTACCTAGATTGGAATTCACATTTTCCCTACTATTTATCATGGCCAAAAGGATAGGGGCACCGATAGTTTGTATTAGGTTATTTGATGAAAGATGAATTTGATGTTTCTCTACAATGATCGTTGTATTACAATGGTGATTTTGACGTCTTTTAGTGTAATGTGATATTAAACAGTGATAGTTCGATTCACGGCACTTTTTCTTCGAAAATTCCTTGTTTCCTTTTGGGTGAATCTTCTATCGGCAAGTTCAAAACGTGGAGGACCCTCTCTAAATAGATTTTACGTTAACTTTTTTTCCTTAAAACGAATGATCGCTTATAATATCACTATAAACTTCAATGACTAATAAAACAAGAAAAATACTTTAGTGACCAATTTGAAAAAATTCTTAAAAATTTAATTTACAATTGGTGAAATAACATGAAGGGTAGTTCTTGTATATAATTGATGACTTCTTTTAAATTTTAAATCAAAAGCCAAAATGTGATTTTTGAATTTCCTCATGTAAAAGTATTTAATTCAAAAACATTAAAAAAAACAATAATACATGAACATTGTTATGAAAACTTCAGTATAATTAAAAAAAAAAAAGGTGAAGAAATATTATGGAAAGTTTTTCTTTAATCCTGAACAAACTCGACTTCTTATTTCCGCTATGGAAAGTTTCCTTAATTTTAAACAAACTCTGCTTCTCCTCCTACTACTATATATATTCCCTCATCCCTACCCCTTGACCATCTTAATTTTTCACACAAAATTTCAATTTCCTTTCGCTTTTTGTGATAAAAAACTAGAATTCGGATTTCCAGATTTTTGTGAATTGCTGATACTCTCAAAAGTTGTTCGTGAATCATGACGGATTTGGTAATAATGCTAGAAGGAAGAGAAGTATGCAAGATTCCGATTGAGAAAGAATACATGGCCGGTTCTTGCAGTAAAGATAATGCAATTGCTTCATATAATGATGGCGATTGCTCCTTTGCTCGACCTTCCAAGACTTCTTCTCCCAAGAGGATAGTTCAAGAAAAGAAGTCTTGGTTGAACTACGAATTAATTGAGAAAGAAGTGTTGAAATTGTTGTTCAAAAATTCAATGGAAAAACGAAGTGGAATGGAAGTGGAACAAAAGCGAAATGGAAAACCAACCGAAGGCCCATTACATGTGTCATGCGGTCGCATGTCCATCACCCAAGAATGGAAGAGAATGGAAGCCCAGTTTAGAGTACTCCATGCGACCGCATGGAGTTATACCATCAGTCGCATGGTAGTTCCGGAGTGATCGTTGGAGGCAGTTGTGGTTTGAAATTGGCGACTTTTCTATTATGAATTGGCACCACATCACATAGCCTTGTTTCATGGCTATATATAGGTGATTCGTGATCATTTCAAGGGTGTGAAATACCATTACAAACATGAGAAAAACACCTTGTGATCCAAATATTATTCCACATTAAATCAAACACTTGATTTCTCATTCATATTCAATTCTTCCTTGTGTCCTTAAAGTTTTGGAGGATCGCGCTTATGCTTTAGTGCTAGATCCTTTACAAGGCTTGATATAATCCTACAAATCGTTTGTCAAAATCCTTAAGCATCTCAAACAATCCCGAGATGAGGCAAATATAGTTTGAGGACAGCGATTACGCGTCCGAGCCTTCATGTTCGTTGTGTTCATCTTTTTTGTTTCATCTTCTTGATTATATTTTCTGGAATTTTCTTCTCCATTTTCCTCGATTGATGCAAATATTTCCAACAATCTCAAACTATATTTTGGTGATGGAGAAAGAAATTACTTTGGTGACGATCAAGTTGATGGCACTAATTTCATGGAATGGCTCGACTTGTAGAAGAACTTGAATCCAGATTTTGTGTAAATCGAAATTGCTCTCCAAATTCAGTTTTGTCCAACAAGTTACTTGCTTTTGATCATGAATTAAAGGGATGAATCCATGTTCAACCGTTCGGATTCGGTAATTATTATGTTTTGCTTCTCAAATCCTATTTCGGTAAGTCGAATTACGTTTCAATTTCGTTAGCATAAATGGTATGTTCTTTGTAAATATAATTTGCACATAATTGATGTAATATTCTCCAACAATCTTAAGATGAATCCTTTTGCGTGATCTTTGGTGTGCATTTTATATTCTAATTTGTTCGAAGTGAGAGATTCTTCGGTGGATGTTTTATTAATATGGACATATTTATTAAGTTCTGGCAAAATCAGATTATTCAAATTTTTTCTTTGTGAGACACTTGCATTGAATCTGTTTTGATGATGCATGTATATGGAAATACGTGATTTTGAAATCATATTTGTATTCAAAAACATTCCAAATGTCCCCAGTTTTTAATTTTGGGTAGTTTTGCACTTTTGCTGACACCTTTTAATATTGTTGGCACCTTATGCAGAAGTTGCATTAAGGATCTGGATGAATGTAATTAACATATTATATGATCTTTACGTAAGTTCTATTGCAACATTTCATGTTTCCATCGACTGGTTAAAAGAGGCGTTAAAATACTCCAATTTATGGAAAATGAACCTGTGATGATTACATGAGAAATTGTGTGTGATGCCATCCATTTGTTTGCATATGGTTAAACAGCTGGATGCTTAGAAACACCGAAATTATTGAAAGTTTCATATGCCAGTTTTCTCTTGTGGCACCTTTTAATTCAAATGGTGTCTATATTAAATGATAGTATAGACCTTTTCATATATGGAAATTTAATTATATGCCTTGCGTTCCTATTGGCTGTCAAATCTTTGATGATTAAATGCATGGGACTGGAAGTATGTAATTGGAAAAGTGCATGAAGATACATGACTTTTTAATTCATGTCTATTCATTTTTATAACGGCCATGCAAAATGTTGTATGGATTTTAATTGAGATCTGAACTCCATTGAGACAGTGGGCACTTGTCGGGAAGAAGTACCATAAATTCTTTCCCGCCACATGTCGTTATGTACTGCCAACTATTATGTTATGCCATATTGGAAATTAAAGTATTGCAATTGTTAATACATGGCTAACCCAACACATTTCTTTCTAAGATACTTGGCTGAATATTGAACCGGTGCATGCGTCCACGCAATTTTGGAAACGGGATCTATATGGCATGAATTAATTGCTGAATTCTGTTGGCACTGATTATGTTTCATTTTATTATTTGAAACTGTTGTAGGAAGAATTTGGTGGTGTCTGTTCAGTATTTTAATTAAATGACTGCAAGTGCATGCCTACCCACCATCCACTCATGTAGGTGATTTGGTGCTAATATTATTAAATGACAGTTTGATTATTGATAGATAATCAGCAAGCCGTATGGACTTGGAAACTCGTGGAAGGTTAGTTTCTTTTAAGTTTGGAATAAACATATTCGTTGTTATTCCTTCTTCGCTTTGAATAGGAAAATTACTCCGAACTATTGGACATGTTTAAATGTTGGAAGAATGCCAACTACTTGTGAAAGTATGTGAACTTCCATGACCATTTCTCTACTAGAAAATTAAAAATGACATGATAAATTTGTTTCATTGATTTCATGTCTTGTTGAACTCATATTAACTTAGGTTAAATTGATAGCCTCATTTAATCCTATGGAATTAAGTGAGATGATTATATGTCAATTATATTTGCATAAAAGCATGACAAATTGTGATTTGTCCTAATTTATTTTAAAGCGGAAGATGCTTGCGCATTTATTGAGAAATGGAAATATTTTGTAGAGCATAAATTATGTTTGCATACTAGTATGACAAAATTTATAATATGCTCTAAATAACCTTCATGTATAAAGGATATTTTGATCATGGTTGTTATTCGGTGATTAATTCCAATATATGGGCTGTCACATTTGTTTGGATAATACATGAACCTACTTGAGTAGCCCACATGTTTCTATAGGGCATCATTTGTTGCACGTTGTATTTGTCATTATGTTGGTTTATGGACTTCGAAGTGCAAGTAAAGCACATCCATATTTATGCTTGAAAAGGCATTAATGGTCTATGAGATGACCTTGATCAAATGGTGTGATCAAAATTAAAGATAGTGAATTAAAAGTACATTGTGACTTAACAATCACTATCTGAAATACTTAAAACTTTCACGGGTATTATCAAAGTGATAAGTGAATGAACTATGAAAGAGTTAATATACTCGAAGTTCAAGTACAATCCCAAATGTGGGGTTAACATTTTGAGGAACTCTAAGTTCGAGTATAACCCGAAATGTGGGGGTAAATAGTAATCTTATGAACTTATATGAAAAGTTCAAAGATATATGGATGCAACATTACAAGATTGCATAAGAATTCCTATTTTGAGGAATTGACGGGGTAATTTAGTTTAAAAAGTTACCGTATCATTTACCTTTTGATCATAGAAATACATCTATGATGGAGAAAGATAGAGAAGGCCCTGTATTTTTAAGGATGAAACGCACTAAGTCTAAAGTAGATGAAATGGGTAAATGCCGATTGTAGTGCTTGCAAAACCAGTGGAATATTTAAATAATATTCATTGAAGATCATTGTAATGATTCAATGATGATAAGTGAATACCCAAGTATGAAAATATCCACAAATAAGAGTGACTGACTAGTGTAATGACTTGATGGAAATCATCCAACGGTGTTTTGAAAATCAATAAGGCTTTAAAGCGAGTGGGAAGCATGTGGCTTCTTGGTGGTGACGAATTGTATCTATCAAATGAATCAATCGTTGGCTAACTATATTTTGATAAGATACTAAGTCACATAAAATGAAAAATAAAGACATATAAGTCTTAGAGGTGACGTCACAAGAAAATTATCAAAGGTGGGATAATTTTCGAAGAGAATTTAGCGGATCCTTTAACTAGACCACTAAATAAAAAAAAAATTAGTGGCACCTATTTTAAGTAGGATGGGGTTGAAACTCCTAATCTATAAAGGTCCACCAATGACGGCAACCCTATCTGTCATTACTCAAAAGGTAATTCACAGGTTCAAAGGGTAAAAACAAATCATTCGATATGTGGGATAGTTTCAGCATTATTAAAATCCGTGATAATCATATCCTAAGTAATAATGCTGGTTGTTACTGAATTGAGGGTTGAGCATTAAAACTCTTAATGAAATTCAGTACTAAAACACAAGTACCTTTAAAAGTAACAAAGGTGCTAGAAGAATTTCACCAAACAAACTTCAAGGTGGTGCCGCCTCAATTGAGAGTTGGAGTTTCTCTTTTAAAAGTTTGTTGAATAGGATGAGCGCAAGGCCATAACAGCGCTAAGCGAGTTATGAGGAACTTGAGAACACGTGGTACTCGTGTGTGTGTTCGAACTGGTATTGTCACATGGAATAACTGGTTCAAAGCTACGGCTACATTTAATTCTGACTATACTTTGTTTGGATTACACTATGGTTAGATTCAAATCGAAAGATATCTAATCCTTATGCATGAGTATCGTATGATTTGAATATGAGGTTTTTTAATTGAATTTCGAACTAGTGAGGGATTGTTGAAATTGTTGTTCGAAAATTCAATGGAAAAACGAAGTGGAATGGAAGTGGAACAAAAGCGAAATAGAAAACCAACCGGAGGCCTATTACATATGCCATGCGACCACAAGGCACTTAGTACATGTGCCATGCGACCGCAAGGCACTTTGGCCATGCGGTCGCATGTCCATTACCCGAGAATGGAAGCCCAGTTTCGAGTACTCCATACGATCGCATGGAGTTATACCATGCGGTCGCATGGTAGTTCCGGAGTGACCGTTGGAGACGGTTGTGGTTTGAAATTGGCGGCTTTTCTATTATGAATTGGCACCACTTCGCATAGCCTTGTTTCATGGCTATATATAGGTAATTTGTAATCATTTCAAGGGTGTGAAAAATCATTACAAATATGAGAAAAACACCTTGTAATCCAAATATTATTCCACATTAAATCAAACACTTGATTTCTCATTCATATTTAATTTTTCCTTGTGTTCTTAAAGTTTTGGAGGATCGTGCTTATACTTTAGTGTTAGATCCTTTACAAGGTTTGATATAATTCTACAAACCGTTTGCCAAAATCCTTAAGCATCTCAAACAATCCCGAGAGGAGGCAAATATAATTTGAGGACAGCGATTACGCGTTCGAGCCTTCATGTTCGTTATGTTCTTCATCTTCTTTGTTTCATCTTCTTGATTATATTTTCTGGAATTTTCTTCTCCATTTTCCTTGGTTGAAGCAAATATTTCCAACAAGTAGTTCCATTATTCGTTCTTATCATCCGATAATGATAAGTTTCACGGTTCTGGGATAAAACTTAATCCTTGGATGGTTAAGAATGTTTCCAAATCTTGTGATTCAATGCCGAAGAAGAAATCTGAGGTATCAAGAAGCGGTGCAGCGACACCAAATCCACAAGTGTTATCCTCTAAACCATGGAGTAAAGAATCAAGGTTCAAGAATCCGGGCAGATCAAATTTGGAAGGTCATGTTCGAAAGAGAAAACAAGTAGTCTACGAAGATGAGGATGACGACGACGACCAAGCCATTGATATTATTAGGGCAGTTCGCTATGATCCCAAGAAGTTAATTGATGATGCAGATGACTTTAATGTGGGGGCAACTTATTCAGATACTCATAAGAAAGATACTCGGAGGGCGCGAAGATGGCTATTTAAAAATATCGTAGAACAAGAAAAGAGGGAGACAAAGAAACGCAAGATGTATTGAGTATTATAATATTCTTGTTTCCTCTTTGTACTTGGCAACATTGTGCTTGTTTAGTTAGCTAATGTAGTTTTTTGTTATACTGATGTAATTGTAATTGACATTTTTTTTATTTTTTGGGGTGAAATATAGACATGATATTGTTTTGTTAGCGTCAATTTTGAGTCCTGCTACATATTTCTTTTGTCAATATCATGAATGTTTCAACTTTTTTACGGATTTAATAGTTATAGAATCACCAGAATTTATCGGTTCCAATTCAGATTGTTATATTCACGTATTGTATAGTAAAGAATAATCAGAATTTAATCAGTTCTGATTCAAATTGACCATTAGAAAATGTTTGATCTGTTCTCCGTACAATCCTCCCCAAACATGCTATTGAACTCAAGTAGAAAATTTGCCAAACAGAAAAAGGTAAAAGAAAATTATTTATACACCATTAAAAATAAATTCCCCCATTCATACTGCAATCACTGGCATGGAGTTCAGTCGTAACGTTCTTCATTATTTACGTACGGCCTTTTTCCAGTTTTCGAATTAGGTTCCTCCAGCGTCAAGCAAAAGCATAACTTATACAGAAGGCATTTACATGAACAAAATACTATCTATCACTGTCATTTCATGCAGCGATTTGCTCTTCTTTAAGTTGCAAAGTCATTGCCATCTGATCTTTGTTCTCATAATCCATTTCTTTATGTAAGGAAGGATTGTTGGCTTCTGATTTCTGCGATCTGCTGTATCTGCCTGTAGGGATTTCATGATCATGTTTGCCTTCATATGTCGTTATAACAGATTTGAAGTCGGTCGAAGACCTCTCAACGTGTTTACGGACATTGCATCCAGCATGTGTACATTTGTAGTAACTCCTGTAGAGAGAATTTAGATGCAACATTGATCATCTTCAACAAAGAAGTACAGGGAGAATTTTGATCTATTGGTCTCAAATACAAACAAATACATATTGAAAAGTTTAAGACAAGTCAACAGATTGAAAATTCTTTCAATTTGACTGCGCAACGCCATGGATCATTATAATGGTTAGTATCAGATCAAGAGTAAACCAAAAGCTCGTTAGTCAACTTCTTTAAAAAAGTTGGCACTACATTTCTCTACAGAGAGTATATTTTCGTCTGAGGTTGGTAGCTTATGATCTCATGCATCATACTAAGATATTTTGGAAGACCATCATATTGACCTGAGGCTCCTCTTGGTAATAACCAGTTTTGAGTTAGGATGTCGGCTTCTTTATCATCAGATCAAAACAGGGGCCTTGATGTTACACCATAATGTCACTTTCCCTACATTTGTTTCACACGCTAGGGTTACCATCAACCTCAAGGCTATGCTCTTCCCCATGTGATGCCAACTTTTTCAGCTATTTTATGCAAGGGTTATCTCCCCCATGTTGAGTTATACTTCATTTAGTTTTAAGTTGGAACCTCGATTCCCTTGTCTGAAATCCTATATATTTAAAAGAGCTTTCAATATGTCAACTGAAATGCCAATCTCAAAAAATGCACTACAACACGTCAAGGATATCAAATCGAAGATTTTTTATCCATAACTGACTTAGCACTTATCTATCAATCATTTTCTATTCCAAATATTGGAGAAGATTTCATCTAGTTCATGCAAACAAATAAAATGAATGTGCAAATATGTAGTCTCTAAACAATCTATTCAAAAGCTAAAGGGAATTCGAATCAAGTTTTCATGCAATCGCACTGGGTAGCTACTCTTTCAAGGTAGCCCACAACCTCTGATATGGTTCCGAGGTTTAGAAGAAAGCTTCTTAAAAGCATGGAATTCCCTTGTCATACCTTCACCCTACAACCGAAAAGTCCATAATCAAAAGGGCCTTGCTTGGAAAGTTAGACCTTCATGAATCCCGGCTTCTAGGACCGGCCACACATGAGAAGCATCTCGCCTCAGAAAAAGGTTGAAAAAACACCTTTCCATTTTCTCTCATTTCAATCTCAGCGAGTTCGGTTTTGAGGAGCATCAGTTCTATTAGCCACTGCTCCCATAACAGACAGACTCGGCGGCTCCATCCCTTTCGCTACATTGAGGCTTAAATAAGAAAAAATTCCAGTTCTTTTTCAACTCTCTTGCTTCTTCTTATGTGGAGATTAATGTCCATAGAGCCACAAATTTGGCATAAATTAACAAATTCAAAAGCAATTTTCAAATGGCTACCAGTACCACTTGCCATCATATGAAGATTAGTTCCCCAAAACAGAAAATATAGACACGTGCACATATAGAGAGAGAGACGTATGTGCGTGTGTGTGAAAAGAGGTCTGGAGGAAACTAAAAGGTGTGGATGAATTCATTGAATCACACTTCCAAACAGAAAGTAATAAGTTAAGCTCAGTTTTTCAAAAACTAAGATCCTTCAGAGTAAAGAAATTAACTTCAAGCAAAAAGTCAACTTTAACTTTTACATTAAGAGTAAGGTTAACTGCTCAAATAAGACACATCCAGATTAGAGATATCAAGACTGAAACTGTTTTACTCTGATTAATAACAGTTAACAACTTCATGCAATCAACCTAATAAACGGATCATCTTTATGAAAGAATAGCAATTTTGAAGTTCAAATCTTTGACAGGAAACTCCTCTTCTACACAGTGTAGTAATTGTTCAAAAAATTTATGTTTTGATCATGACGTCTATGAGACTCTTAGATATACTAAGAGGTCAAACTTGGTCACATTTTATTTATTTATTTATTTATTTTTTTGAAAAAATTCACATATATTTTCGTCCAAAAGTTATAGACCAACTTGCAATGTTAAGTTTTCCTTATATTTATCAAATAATACGGCAAGAATCAGCCTTTCTCATATTTAATAATTTATCAAACAATATGGCAATAATAAATTCAAAAACAAATGGATAGCAGGAAAGTAGAAAAGGCCACGTAACAAAAGGAGTCGCACCTTGGATGAGGATTCCCCTTGACCACCTTCTGGCCGTATTTTCGCCATTTATATCCATCATCCAACAGATCAACTTCACTTCTTGTCTGCAGAACAATCCTAGATTCTGTAATTGTTTTATGTGATGGTGCTTGCATGGATGACCCGATCTCAATGCTCCTGCATCTCAAAGGGAGTTATACCACATAAGTAAATGATTGAGTAGAAAAATATGTTTATCGGGATAATTTAAAATATAAAAAAATGCATATAAATTTTACCTTCTCTTTGTATTTGGTTCATCATCATCCCCGTCATTTTTTACAATTGTCGAATCTTCCACTTCATCAAGATTAATCGAGCCGGGAAGATGCTCAGATACTGATTGTGTAGATACCTGAACTTTTGAAGGCCCAGGTTGAAAAGGTACAACCCCCTTTTCCAGGCTCATTTCACTCTGAATCTGTGAACTAATTACCGGCTTCACCTGGGAGTTCGAAGTTCCCTCCAAAGCACAACTATCTCTTCCACGTTTAGAGGGTTGAGGCACATCATGATTGTGCTGCCCTTTGTATGTAATCTCAGTTATATGACCATCAACAGAACGCTCAACCTTCTTCTTGACAGGGCAATTAAAATGTGTACATTTGTAGTAGCTTCTTGGACATTCACTTGCCTTTACATGCTTCTGCCCATATTTCCTCCAATTGTAGCCGTCATTAGTTGGTTTATTAACAGCAACAGAAGCAGGTTTCCGTTCAGACAGAGAAACCTCAGACTGCTCTATCTTTGAACTCGTTTGTTCAGGTGGCAAAGATATTATCTGGTTTTGTGAAGATTCATTGGGTGCAGATGACATATGATGTGCAGTTGTTTCAGCAGAATTTGCAGAAGAAGATCGTTGAAATTCTGCTTGCATCTGCATATAAGATTGGGATAATGCTGCCTGAGCCGTAACATGTGCAAGAGCTTGCTGGTGGGACATCCCAAATGGACTCTGCATAAAATGGGGCAAAAATGATCATCGTTTTTAAGGAGCAAATTTAAGAGGCAACCCATCTAGAGGGTTGAATTTTAAATTTCTAGCCTTACTCAAATTAAACCAAAAATAAAACATCTAAGTTTGGCTTCATATCCATCTGAACCCCTAAATTCCATCCTGCTCAAGGACTTGAAACAGTGTGTAGCCCTAATTCTGAATAAGTACTCTTCAACATAATTTAATTCCCTGAGAAAATTAACAAGCTCTCTATTTTGGCAAGTTAAGGCCTTACAGTTAAGGAATTTCAGCTTGCGATAATTCTTTAATATCCCCAAATAATTTCAATCCACGGAACCAAAAGACACCCAAATTACCACAATTTTATTTCTAAAAAACTGCACTATGTTTCGTGGCACAGAATTGAGGGCTAAAAATAAACTTCTTATAAATTTCAATATCCAAAAAATATTTCATACTTCACAACGAAATTCACTAGATAAATCAAAGTTACCAGAAGTGGGGACAAAAACCCAGGTGAATTAAGCAATCCAGAAGGACTCAGCCCAGGTGGAATCATAAATAAGGGACTCAAATTCTGAGGATCCAGCGGCATCTGCTGCGAAGCCACCGCCAAATTCATCGGCCTGTTCCGCTTATAACCCGTAATACTATCATTATTTTTTCCACTACCATCACCAGAATTCCCTCCTTTCTCTTCCCCGAAATTATTGTCCATCGAAAAAGGCCCGGGCTTGGCAATCGGCGAAGCCATAGCTCCAGCCAAAAGCTGAGAGAAAGAAAACGGACTTTGCTCGGAGAAGAAGCCGGAAACCAGAGTCAACGGACCCGGACTGAATCCAGGCAACGATCCAGTTGTATCCATGAAACCCCGAGGCGGCACAGTAATTGTCGGCCGTGACACCGCCGTGCCTTTTGAACCCGCATCACCGCCTGTCACAGTCTCACCCATTCTTGATTCTTTATTTCTTCACCCCAAAAGCTTCAAAGTAACCCGAAAAACTTTTTTTTCCTCACACTATCTATCTAGTTTTCTAATGGTTCGATTGCTTCGCAAGAAGTGAAAACTGAAAAATTAGTAGTGTGCATCTGGGTTTTGTTTGGTTTTCCAGTTTTCTCCAGCTCCACCGGAGTCTTGTATATATGCATGTATGTAGAGATACAAATTGCCACTTGTGAAAGCAGTAACTGCTGGGACCCTTAAACATGAGTCGCCAACCAAGTTGCTCTTTCTCTATCCATCTGTCCTCTGTCGGTCTTTAGCTTTTCGTCTCATCTTAAGACTCTGTTTTATAAAATATAAATTTAAATAACCAAATTTTATTTTCAACCAAATTAACAAATTTTAGACAGATCTAATCGACGTGTAGCTCGGTATAATTGAAATGTGACGACTAAATTCGAAATTAAATGTAACTTCAATTATCGATTTTTAGTTAAAGTACGAAATTTTACATTAACTTTTTGTGATGAAATGTGTTGGACGTTTTACGAGATAAATTGAATGTGTTTTCACCCTAATTTTAAACACCAAAATTTATTTTCAATTCTTGTTAGACATGGGTATTTTGTGTCTGTTTGGGAGCGATTTTTTCATCTAAAAAATTAATTTTTTGACTGTTGATTCATTATTTCAACTGTCATATTTGATTTCTTCTCTTACATGTGGACCTTACTTTTTTCTTAACGGTCAAAAAATCAATTTTCAAAATCACTCCCAAACAGGCTCTTTAATCAAAATCAAAAGTTTAGATCTGGTTCTAGAAGAAATTAAGAATTGAATCGCATTCTTGAATCGAAATTGTGGGCACCAGACTCTATAATCGAATTTATCATTTTATAAGTTTTTTTTTTAATTTATTCATCCCGACCTAATGATCCGATGAGATGGAATGAAAATTCAACAGGTTGATTGTTATGTTATTTTCAAATGAATATTTTATTTTATTTTTGTACTTTCTTATTTTTGTTTTCTAATTTTTGATTTGTTTTTTGAGTGTGTAATTTGGAATTTATGCTCTGAATGTTACCTGATGACTTATTTGGTGGCTTTATTTGCAATGGATTCAAAAATGTTGAAATATACACTTAGTGATTTATTTTAATTTATCTACTTTCTACTAGATATTTAAAAGATAATATGTATTGTTATCTCAACTATTTTTTAAAAAAAGAAAAAAAAAATATCGATAAGACTGAACTTGAATTAGAACCAGAACTGTATGGGTTTGGTTCTAGAGATTACGTAGACACGAATGGTTCAATTACGAAAAAATCGAAGTGTAATGAATGATATCGGATATTGTAATATCAGTAATGAATGATTTCAAATATATTGGACTGATCTATCTTCAGACCAAGCATACTCCTTTTGTAGAAGAAATGCTACTGACTGCAAGTGGGCTGCTTACGGTTTCATAATTTTTTTTTTTATTCGAAATATGAAAAATGAATTTCCAGTTTAATTAGAATTTTAATACACATAAAAATTTTATAAATAATCTAACAGGTGAACCAGTGGTCCCAACCGTGTTAGGCGAGGGCAGTTGGTTCACTAGAAAGGTACACTGGATTTGCTCTTTCAACTTGACAAATGGTACCATTTTATTAATGAAAAAGTGCATTTTAGCCGCCAGTAACCTAGTAATATTGCTACTACCTATTAAACAAAACTAAATTCTATCAAATTTGTGGATTATTGATTAGACACACATTATTTTTTAATATCCCCACGTGAAAGAAACGATGAGGGTCAAGAATTGGACATATTATAGACCCACATAGCGTGCTAAAAGGTTGAACTTCTCTCAATCTTTGCTTTGTGCAATTGTTCTGATTGCATTTAGTTTAAACCATTTTTTATTTTTGAATTAAATTGTTCTTTTGGAAGTCCACATCAACTATCAATTCTAGAGCTTATCTTGTTAAAAAGTCAACAAATTGTCAATGCACGGTAGAATATCTAACTTAAACGTGTATGTTACTTCTAATAACAATAAAGTTCAAGATAAGCGGCGAAACATGTCAACCATAAGATGAATAGAAGAGCTCAATTGGAACATGACTCGAAAAACCATGTAAATATTCAGCTAGAACATAATAAGTTTCGACTATTATTTATAGATAATTTCACAATTGATCATTTCAAAAGTAATTTGTATCTACTCTTGAAGCTTTTAGAAATTCCAATCAATTTAATTATAAATTGATGGGAATTTCTAAAAGCTTCAAGAGTAGACAAAAATTACATCTGAAATGATCAATTGTGAAATTATCTATAAATAATATATAATTAAATTGATGGGAATTTTTAAAAGCTTCAAGAGTAGATAAAAATTACTTCTGAAATGATCGGTTGTGAATTTATCTATAAATAATAGTCGAAGCTTATTATGGCAAGTACCCGCTTCTTATTGCAATCCTCCCCCATCGAATTAAAGTGAGGTAAAGAGGAGTCACTATCAATTGAATAAGCGTATCAAAGAGAATGAGGTCTAGCGCCCCGGAAACACGGAAAGATATGCAGCACTCTTTAACTAATCTTTTCCAGGATGCTAATCTCCCACTGATGATTCACCCAGACGAATCCTCCTAAACATGGAATCGGGGTGCTGCTCGGTCCAAGAAAAAGGAGTTCCAGCTTCGAGATTTGCTGTTTATATCACTTTTCGTTCATTTCCGCCACGAAAACATAGCCGACATAATAAAATAAGAAGCAGGCGAAGCAGCTAGAAGCACTCGCTTCACGCCCTTGAATTCTTATTCACAAATGAATTGGGAAAGCCAACAGAAAGATTCGATATTCGATTCTGACTTTCGTAGAGCCGATGCTGTTGTTGCCTGTGCGTAAGGCCGCCCTCCACTCCCGTCCTCGGGCGCTAAGGGGCTTTTGTTTTTGGAACAGACGACAGTCTTTTGCTAACGCCTCGAATCAAGCTTTTATTGCAACATGTTATGTTTTCTCCCCCATTGCTAGTAGGTTGATGGGTCACACGCCCAAAACACATGTTTTGGCCTTGTGTGTCCATAACTCAAAATAGGGGTGTGTGTGTGTGTGTGTGTGTGTGTGTGTATTACAATTTATTGATTGATTATAATTTATAAAAGACAAATAGAGAATTCTCTACCAAATATTCTTCTCAATCTCTACTAAGCAGCACACCATATATTTTATGGCACAGAACATTCAAAAGAAATTCTTGTATACCGTCGAAATCCAGAAAGATATGTTCAATATAAAAAGACAAAGAAAATATTTCATATAAGTAGACTCAATCTAATCTTCTCAATAAATAGTCGACTTGGACTTCTTCGTCAATGGTATAATCCAGTCCCCATATAGATCGACAACTAGGCTCAGAGTAATTTTGTACACTTGAACCACATCATCTTCACCTACATTCGCAGTGACCTCTTGCCCATGTGTTTGGGTTTTCATTTCTACCTTTTTTTTATTGTCTCTTCGACTGTAGGGTAGGTCAACAAATCCATAAGCTTGGATCGATCCTAAAACATGCCCAAAAAATTGGAATTGTCAATATCAAAGCTTATGGTTACCATAACACAAGGAAGAGTAAACTTAGAGGAGTTTAGTGGAGTTAAGGAATGTCTGAATTGACCACATTTACCTTTGCACTAATAGCAGATTCATAAACATTTGGGGAAGATCAAAATTTTGCTTCTGCTACGAATTTGCCA
>NC_036246.1:3216459-3216718 GCF_002742605.1 Olea europaea var. sylvestris
GGTGAAGAACAATATGGAGAAAGAAGAAAGTAGGAAGAAAAGAGAATGAGGGAAGATAATAGATTTATTCAATACTCAAAACTGTCTATTATAATTCAAGAACCTTAATTTATAGGTTCCAAATAACAATAAAAATGTAAAGTTGCAATAAAAGGAAAATCTAGAGTTTCCTTTTGTTTAAAAGGAAACAAATTTATTACTCTACCAAAACAAGAAAAGCAATAATAAAAATCCGATCTTTAATTGATTTCATTACTAA